>NC_133238.1:4770649-4833149 GCF_040436345.1 Pagrus major | reverse complement strand
CAAAAGAACAGTGTGCCAAACCCAGTGTCCAGTAACTCACACCTGGTTGCTACAATTCCCAAGGTGTGAAACTTCCTTCTCGCATTGGCTGAAAGTGCACCTCAACACATTGTCAGTTCCAGCATGACAACCTTGATGTCCGCAGAGTTAAGTACAGCTGCACACCGCAATGCACCACAGACCCAAGTAACGCGTTTCTGGAAACAGAAGCTTTCACCTGTGCCACTGTTACTGAAAGGGAGCAACCAAATTTTTGGATGTTACCTTCACCACTGTAAAACTTTGTGCATGCTGTGTGCTTTTCTTTGTGCTTTGCTGCCATGTGAGTGTACAATAAGCCACATTTCTATCAAGGAACAAGGATCAGCAGAAGGTGATTATAGCCTGAGATTGTTCACCAGCCGCTGAGTGATAGAAAGGACAGTATTGTGTCACTCCACAGCTGTTTCCTCCTCCTTGTTGCGCTCCGAGGAGTAGCTCTTTTTCTCTCCCTCTCTTTCTCCTCCCCACTAATCCCCCCCCCACACACATGCACACACACACACATACACCTCTATTGAGCAGATCGCTCGGAGTTAGCTTCATCGCCAAGCCATTGTTCACTAACCCTAACCCAAATTCGGAACCTCAGAGTTCAGCTCTGTCCAAACCACACTGTGATTGGCACGTGTTAGGTCAGCAGAGGCTGCTCCACCATTGTTTTGTTTAAGCCTCGTGCAGTTGCCTCCACTGACCAGCCCTGGCATGACGTACCCACATCCACCATCCTGAACACTCTCATGACGGTATCTCCCAAGATCATGTCCACCATCTTGGTTCTCTGTCTCTGACACAAAAACACGCACACACACACACACACACACACACAGACACACACATGCACACACTCACACACCACATCCTTGTTTGTTTGTTGCTTGAGTTACTTACGTGTTTAGTTTCTGTATTCGGGTAATAGAAATGTATTGATTAAAGTATCATTGACTATTGATCAATTTGCTAACATTAAATAAATTCTATTTCATTGTACAGAGCAATTTTCTGTGATTCTTTGTTCATGGTATTGTGATAACAGCTGATTTTGATGGTCTTTGCTTGAAAATGCTTAAAATGCTTAAAAATGCTTTCCATTTTTAAAGACAAAGACTAAATCTAGAATAGCTGGTCAAATGTAACACTGGCTGGTAAATAAACCAGAATGAGACAATAAGACGTAGGCTCCACATGGTGGCAGCAGACTAACGAAAGGTTTCTGCACTTCAACATGACATCAAGGTAAAGATCACGTCTCCAGAATGTAGTGCTGTATCTAAGCATATACTGTATACCAGACTCTGAGTTCCACATGCAGGCGGGTGCAAATGGGTTTCTCATGAGGGATCTAAGGGACCCTGATAAAGAAACTGGCTGATGTCTTCAGGAGAAACATTTCAATGTTGAATTCCATGTGGGCGTCTACAGTCAGACACTTGTATGCCTAAATTCATCCTTATCCTGAAAGTTTCCCCTGAAGGTGGATAAATCAGAAGGGTTGCATGAACGCGCTCTGAAAATTCCATGGCGAATCGCCTGATAGCTTCTAAAATATCCTGTGTACACAGCTGACATTTTGGTATGAGGATGACACTGACAGAATATACTGCAGTGTCCATATAAATGCTTCACCATCTGAAGCATGAATGTGCTTAATGAATCCCATGGCAATCTGAACATTACATTTACTTTTGATGGGATTCATGCTCAGGGGACAATAAATATCAGCGGACAAGGATTCTTCGCTTCCTTCATCTCTCTACTCTCTGTGATAAAGGTTTAAAAAATGTCCAAAATAAACCTTCTTTCTGACTTATCAGTGTGCCAGTTCTGAACAGTCTTTCTATTACTGATCACAGCCAGA
Organism: Pagrus major; assembly: GCF_040436345.1. NCBI lineage: Eukaryota > Metazoa > Chordata > Actinopteri > Spariformes > Sparidae > Pagrus > Pagrus major. Next base: position 4,831,252 of record NC_133238.1, on the reverse strand, counting down.
TAAAACATCACTGCCAGTAGATCAGTAGATATTAAATCAGTCCTATACACTCAAGAACTTTGAAACTATGATTTGATAGTTCATTCTTTGTGGGAAACCCCTCCTTTTCATATATATACATCAAAAATGATTCCACTTAGTTTCTATTATGTATAAAACATCTCAGAGAGTGACCTGTCTTCTCTCTATAAACTAGAGTCCTCAATGTTGTGTCAAATTTCCCCCATGGTATCAAACATGGTGTCCAAGATCGTCATTTTCAAGCTATTGTATCAAAGTTAGAAATTCCACTATGGTAACATACAAACTCTACATAGCTTAATCAATCAATAGAGAAGCAAAGTCACAGCCTTCCGGTGGACCACCATGGGACCTTATTTAAGAAATATATGTAGAATAAATATATGTGGGAGAAAAAAAACCCATCAAATGTCTCCATACAGCTCATCACAGTCTGCAGAAGCCCCGAGATCACAAACTGAACACCAAACTGAAATAAAATGGACACCTCCAAGTTATCCTTTATGAAATCAGCAAAAATAAAATCACCAGGTTATTTAATTTTAATCTTTAACGAATCTGCCGCTTGTTGATCACATGATGTGTCCTTTAATATGATTATTAATTGCTTTGAAACCTGCTCTAATGTGGGCTGAATGTAACCTAAATCAATGAAAAGACAACCTGTAGACAAATTCCCACAGTGGGTTACTGCCACTGGATAGATCAGTGTACGGTTCCTCACCTTGGGCTGAGGTCCGGCTGCACGCAGCTGAAGCTCAACACAGGGATCTGCAGACTGGCGGGCTGGCTGTGGTCGCTCGGTGGTCTGAAGGTTCTCGCCGGCAGTAGTGGAGAGCGCAGAGGGGAGCGCAGGGGGGAGCGTAGGCCTCGGCCCAGCCTGCCGAGGGGAGGCATCTGCGGGTGAGGGGAGTGTTCGCCCTCGGATCCTGATCCCTCCTCATCCTCCTTAATGGATGGAAGCTTCTTCATGATCCCCCCGTTGCTCTCACAGTCTGCCTGGGGAGTGAGACAGTTTTGAGTTTTATGTCATTTTTCCGGTGTGATGAAACTACAGATGTCCACGCTACAACTGCAACTGCTCAGAGTTAGTGTGTAGTTTGGAATCAGGACACAGTGTGAGAAATAAAGACAGGTCCGGAAGGTTGAAGCAGTGTAGCGTCACTGCTGAGCCATTGAAGGCATCCCTAGGAGGAACAGTTGCCATTCACAATAGCAGCAGTGATGCTGATCTCCATTCAGTTTATCAGCAGCGCTGCAAAGGAGCGTACTCATTCAAAACCTGGCAGCATTGACACTATTCACATCCAAAGACGTTCAGCTCCTCTGAAGGTCTTCTGTGATCTTGAATGAAAAAGCATATGAGCATAAACATATGGAAATGTTTATGACTATCAAATTGTATTGAAACTAATTGTCCTTTCAAAATAAAATGTTTGCAGCCAGCATGTTGTGGCTCGTGGCTGGTTCATGTCTGTGTGGGAGGTTATTGGAGTTACATTCTTGTCTCTGGATTGTAATTTAAATCTGATTAAACACTAGCGAACAAATCACATTTTCTCTTTCCCCTCTTTTCTCCCTCCTCCTCCCTTCCCCCCTGTCGTAACCTCCCTCCCCTCCCCTCCCCTCCTCTTCCCCTCTATTTGTTGTCTTCTCCGTCCTGTCTTTGGCTCACGTGCCCAGCTGGTATTTTTAGATCACAGAGGTTTAATTTTAGCACAGAGGTTTGCCTGGAGGGAAGCGAGTGGAGAAGGAACTGTTTGGAATTTCAGTGTGTGTTTGTGAGGAGCACGTGTCACTGTTAATATGAAGCATGCCACTATGAGGGCATCAGACAATTATGTGCCTTTGTGAGTGCAAAGATGTGTGTGTGTGTTTGTGTGTTGCATGTGACAGATGTTGCATGTTAAAATAAGCTCACTGTACATATGAAAATGCTGCATGAGCCAACATATCAGTGAGGAGAAATATGCCGTTATGGTATGTTGGTATGTGAGAGTGTGATGCTGCGTGTGTGTTTCGGCATGTGAATGCAAATCCCGGCGAGGTTCTTCCTCTTCCTTCCCCCTGCAGCTTCCTTTCATCCTGATGTTTTCTTGTCTCATCTCCATCTGCTTTTAGCTCTATATTCATCCAGCCAGGGATGACCCCACCCCTCCCCCACCCATCACACAGTGCTATTTTTAGTTCCTCAGTGGAGGATGCACTACTGCTTTTGCTGTACGTACGTACGTGCGTGTGTGTGTGTGTGTGTGTGTAAGGTGCTGACAAGAAGGTAGAGTTTTATGTGCATACCAAGTGTAATTTTTGACTTTCATATTTATATTTGTAGGAACACATGTCCATTGCCTCTGCATCCATTGAGGTTCTGTCCTTGCATTAATTACTCCTTTCATCTGCAAGCTGACTGTTTTCAGGAAAGAGACGCCATGAAGTCTCTCACCTCTTCACCTGACTTGTTTTGCTTTCAATGAAACCGTCAGATGGACGCTTCACAGGAGAACCCCCTTTCTTTATTTACAACTTTGAACAACCATTTGTCCCTTCTTCCCCCTCGAAACAGATGAACTCCTCTCTCTCTCTCTCAGGTCAATCTGAGTTATATACTGTTAAGTATCTTTATATACTGTTAAGTATCTACTTTCTTCATATCAGGAGGGACAAAGAAACTATTTCATGACAAGGATGTGTTGATATCAAATGTCTTTGCAATTGCAAATTAGGTAACGACGTCTGATGTCTCTCTCTCTCTCTCTCTCTCCACCTCTCTCTCTCTCTCTGACTTCTAATCCACAAACACACTCTCCAGAGTGAAAGGACTCTGGAAACCTCTTCCTTGTTGTTCTAATCCTCCTGTGTCTGTGTGTAATTTATGAAGCATCTGGTTTTCACTATCTGTGTGACATTCCAATCTATAATGGTTTCTGCACTCGTCCAGATTTCAAACCAGTTCTAATTAACCATTATACCAGGATCTAGCCTTCTTAATTTTAACAAATTGGGAAACAGTAAAAGAAGTTCATACAACTGATTTTTTTTCGCGTTTCTCTGCGATGAAGTTTGGCTGAGAACAAGTTTGTGTGTTCAATGTGCCTTGTGTTCGGTGGAACCACAGCACCTCCTGACGGTGAGTCCTGGTACAATTGGACAGGCTGTGAAAGAAATCTTTTGTTTAATATGTTCGTTTTTTTTAATGTCTCTGATATGTACTTTTAAACGAGTATTAAGCTAGAACTAGAAGAAATATGTATAAGTGATCAATTCTACTGTATATTCAAGTGTGTTTTAATTCATTTGGTGTTGACTCCCTTTCTTTAAAGGGACTTGGGGCAGTATCAAGAAATACGACTCAATAGTGACACGACAGCAGTTGCGGCCGTTAGGGTAACTGCAGCCATCAGACAAGCTGGCGCGGTAGCGCACATGAACTCTTCACAGCAGTGCAGCTGATGCCTTATCCCCTACACACACGAAGCAGCTGGGAAGCCGGCTCGCTGTGTGTAGCGACACACAAGCGTGGCGATTTACCGTTATGGTTGATGCAGTCTGACAGGCACAGGCAAAAGCAAAGACGGCATAGTGAAGGACAGAAATATCATCTCTGATACAGAATTGCTGTGTGTTAGCAGCTAATGTTGCTACACAGACACAAACAAACCGTTAACCTGTGGCTACAGCCAGCTGCTAACGTCACCTCCCGGATAACAGGTTGGGCTCTCGGTCCCATATATAAAGGGACATATTTCTAACTATTCGGTTTCAGACTAAAGGACCGTGGAAAATGCGCAGTCTGTAACTATTCAGTGTTACACAGCGGTGGACGATGTTTATTCGGGTGCCAGCCCGGCTTTGGTCGTAATTTCGTTTCGACTCATGACATGCCGCTGATAAAACCTTCGTTTTCTTCTTAGTATGACTTTTTAGTGGACTTTGTGTGGTGGTGGGTCGTTTGCTGGCCGTAGCAGAATCCAAACTACTACCCAAACACTAGTTTGGGTCCACCGCGCTTGTCTTCTTCGCGTATCCAAGTCGAAAGCCGCCGAGGATGCGCATTCAGCGTCATCTTACGTCACGTCCACAGGACTACGTGGGAAATTCGGACACAGAATTGCAGTACATTGTGCAGCACACAGCCTGATCAAGGCAATGGAGAGATACATAGGTTGGCTCATTCTTTTTGGTTTTGAACACTTCATCACCCATTAGCATTAAAAAACTTAAAATGCATGTTTATTTTTTCACAAATCCTGCCCCAAGTTCCTTTAAGTGCTTTCGCTTTTGTTAAGTGCTAACAGAACAAAGTTCTGCTTTGATTTTTTTTATATACTGTTAAGTATCACAACCTGATTCAGAGGAAGTGAATTTAATTTAATTAATCTTGTACTGGGTAACAACGGAAGATCCGCCCGGCCAGCGTTTCATCCTCTCGTTATTTTATTCAAGAAAGTTGAATTAGTTTATGAATCAGACGCTTAAGAGCCACCACTCAAAGCAAGAAGAAGAACATCTTTATTAAGACCACCATCATTAGTAAAGACTTGCAGTAGCCTTCTGCTTCAACAAACTGTGCGAGCGGTTTGCAATGACAGAAAGACTTTGTGCCAAGCCGAGACCGGTCCTGCCTCCAACGAACACAAGCGTTGCCATTCCGCTGGGCAGCGGACCGAGATCATCATCAGCTGAGTGCTGGACATGTTGCGCTCTTCCTCCGACATCAGAACGAGGGCGTCACCCGCTGTGAAATCGGATGAACGGCGACTTCCCTCCGGCTCTTGGACCGGCACTGCAAACCCGCAGTCGAGCTACGAACTCCGGAGGAAAGACCCAAAGTTGTGGACGTCCCAACTCTCCAGACAAAGTAGGCTATGCACCTGGCATACTGCTGGATTCACACGCATGAAAGAGTTGGTGTCTTTTTGGCTTCTGATTCATATCTTTTAGCCTAAGAGAAATTCAGTTAGGGTCTCGTTAGTATTAAAACTACTCTCGTAATATTTGAATGCTTCCCCGACCCCAATTTCACCATCAGCACATGTTCATATAATCCCATTACTTTAATCACTACAGTCTCCACATTTTCTGTTATCATTGTTGTTTATTTAAATCACCATTTCATTTATTTACCCTGATTTATCTAGTTAATAAACATATTTAACCGTATGTCGTTATCTGTGCAGGTTTGTTTTTAATGTGGAGAACCAATGGAAACTGTGTAGAAATCACTGCTTCATTTATGAGATTGAATACATTGATTTAAAATTGATTATAATTGTTACAAGTTAACCTTGTTTAGTCGGATTTGATTAATTCCCTCCGGATTACTCAAATAGACAAAACATCGGAGGTGGTGCCCCATTTACGAGTGCTTTATTAATCGCCAGTGATTAATAAATTACATTTATTATTAGTGTATCTCCTACATATTGTATATATATATATATATATATATATATATATATATATATATATGTATACATATATGTGTGTATATATATATATATATATATACATATATGTATATATATGTGTGTGTATATATATATATATATATGTATATATATATACATATATATGTATATATGTGTATATATATATATATATTTATATATATATATATATATAAATATATATATATTGTTAGGGCCCGAGTATTGACCAGTGCGAGGCCCTACTGAATCTGTAAGGATTCTTATTATTATTCATCCACCTCTTTAAACCCAGTTTTGGCGGCCTGAACATACACCAAAACTCACCAAACTCGGAACATATGTCACATCTGGTAAAAAATTTGATAATTCAACAAGATTTGGGGTGGGTGTGGCCAGGACACTCCATAGTGCCACCTAACATTGGAAAATTTGCTCGAAAATTATTTTTGATTGTCATGAAATTCACAGGACTCATAGGCCTCATCAATTTAGCCTTGAATTCGTTTTATTGAAATTTTTGACGCAACAGGAAGTCGGCCATCTTGAATGGCGTGCAGCGATTTTCATTTTTCCGACACTGTTTAGAGGACTTTAGGATGTTCGCAGACTCACCAAATTTGACACGTAGGTTCAAACTCAGGAGTACTTTAATTTGATGCCACAACTGCCCTCAGGTGCAGCACAACAGCTCAATAGCGCCCCCTTATGCCTTTTCCCATTTGGTACGTACAGAGAAACTCCAACAAACACAAAATTTGGCAGATCCATCACCAGTCACAAACATTGATATCTGATATGGGTCTGGGCCTTTTAAGTGCAAATATGGCTCCACAGCACCCCCACGAGGATTGAAAAGGGCGCTTAAGCTTGAAGCCCTGCCTCCTACATGCACATACATGAACGAAATTTGGTATGCATACGTATCATGACCAGACGCACAAAACAAGAATCAACACCCATACCCTCAGTCCAACAGGAAGTCAGCCATTTTGATTCGAAGTTGAGATTTCGCTGCCGTTTTAACACATTTCCTGCCTCGTACTTTAACGAACTTGTCCTACAGATTTAACACCACAGACTTCACATTCGCTCAGTCTCATCCTCAGACCTTGAAGATGAAAAGTTATCAAAAGCTTTCGCCTCCGTTATACCTGGTGGGCGTAGCAGTGCGCTCCATTTTGATGCTTCACCATAAGCAGGAAGTCCTTATAACTTCAACATACAATTTCCCATCTACGCCAAATTGGTCACACATGTAGAGGGGTTCGCCCTGAATAAGTCTCTGCATCAATACTGTGTTAAGTGAAAGAGATGGCTCCATAGCGCCCCTTCGAATATTTCAAACTTGAAGCCCTGCCTCCTACATGCACATACATGAATGCAATTCGGTACGCATATGCATCATGACTAGGGCCCGTTCATCACTGCTTGCAGTTTTAATTGGATCTTAATTTTCTGTCTGAAGTTTTAATTTTAATTCTGACCAAAAATATCCTCCATACAGAGGACGCTCTGAGTGCTTTTAGCTAACACGCCAGCAGGCTAATAGTTACTTTTGATCATTAACCTTGTTTGTATAGTTAACTCCTTCAGAATACCTGAGGTGGATGAGGGAACGAGTCATGAACTATGAGCTACAGTCTGTGATGTGATGCACTCTCACCAGATGTTTGTAAGGATTTCTTGTTTTTCTGCTGTTACATGCAAAAGACTTGTACTTGTACAGTATTAATTTCTTTGGCTTGTGCACTTCTGCATTTGAATTAAACTGTACCAATAAACTGGCTTTGTCTTGGATTTCTTTACGATTTCAGGATATCACTGGTCAAGAAATAGTAAAAGCACAACATGTCACCCCTTTTCTACACTTACATTTAAAAAAAAATACATGAATTAATGAGCTACAGAGGTGATGGCAGGTAGATTATTGTAACTTTTGGACAGAGCCAAGCTAGCCATCATTGCAACTGACCAATCACATTGTTGTGATGTGTCTCAAGACCGGAGAAATACACACACAGGAAAAGTTATCTTTTCAAACACGTGTTTGTAAAACTTGTAAACTGTAAAAGGGTCTATTTTAAGCTTAACCATGTTTTCATAAACCTAACCAAGAATTTATATTCCAGAACCCAGCCAAACAAAAAAAACAAGAACAAATTAAAACTGCAAGCAGTGATGAACGGGCCCTCGCAGTCCACGCGTGTCGGGGCGTGCTGCTGTTGGGGCATGGTGCTTATCCGGCCCCTTGCCCGATTATTGTGTATGCGTGCCTTAACCGTCCGTGTGTTAATCGGACTGTATTTGGTGAAGATATGCAAGATTGTCTGTTTGACCACAATGTGCAGGAAATTGTTGTTTTATATTTTGGGCGTTCTTTGGACTATCACAATTCTTTTAATAACTTTTTGTCAGGAGGGTCCACAGATGCTGTGTGCAAAGTCGGAGAAATTGCCTGGGAGGAGTTCGAAAAAGTAGGTTTGTGACATTTTGCGAATGGAAATTTTTGTGCGAAAGTGGGCGTGGCCTACATCACACAATTCAGCTGAATGCAGGGAACACATAGATATAAGGTTTAACAATGTGCGCCATATTATGTGGAAATTATTGGCCAAAAACGGTTTTGTCTTGATAACAGCACCACCTGCTGGTCATTTTTGGTTGTGAGTTGCAGAGGCCAGTCTTTACCAGCCCTATGAATTTTGTTGACATAATTGTTATGGTGTGGGCACAGTGCCAAATATAAAATTAGACTGCCACCAGAGCGCCACCTAGTGTTGGATCGGTAACACCTTCTTCAGCTATCCTCAGGAGGGCATTGCCAATGAGTGTATCAAGTTTTGCAATAATCTGACAAACCAATGTGGAGATATAAAATACTTCAGTTTTAAGAGTGGCACCTAGTGGTCATCTGTCAAAATTTTGCACAGTGCCTTAGGGCTTTACGGGGAAGTAGTAAACTCATTTTCATGTCATTCGGACACACCGATGTGGACATATGCAACACTTCCTGTTTTGACCCAAATTTACAGGAAGTTGTTATTTAATAACTTGAGTATTCTTTGGCATATGAAAATTGTTTTAATAACGTTTCGTCAGGAGGGTCCACAGATGCTGTGTGCAAAGTTTGGTGGAAATGGATTCAGCACAATTCACTGAACGCGTGGATATAAGGTTTTTGAATGTGCGATAAAGTATATGGGAGTTATAAGCCAAAACGCACTTTCCTTGATTATAGCGCCACCTAGTGGTGGAAATTCACAACAACAACAGATTATAAAATTTTTCGCCAGGTGTGACGTATATTCCAAGTTTGGTGAGTTTTGGGGTATGTTCAGGCAGTGAAAAATGCGATCATTTGGGGAAAAAAAATAAATTAAAATAATAATCACTCCAAAAAAACAATAGGGACTTTGCAGGTTTCCTGCCCGGGCCCTAATAATCATTCGAAAAACAATAGGGACCTCACAGGTTTCCTGCTCGGACCCTAATTAAAACTGCAAGCAGTGATAAACGGGCCCTCGCAGTCCATGCGCGTCGGGGCGTGGGGCTTATCCGGCCCCATTGCCCGATTATTTTGTATGCGTGCCTTAATTATCCATGTGTTAATCGGACTGTATTTGGTGAAGGTATGCAAGACTGTCTGTTTGACCACAATGTGCAGGAAATTGTTGTTTTATATTCTTGGCGTCCTTTGGAATATCAAAATCCTTTTAATAACTTTTTGTTAGGAGGGTCCACAGATGCTGTGTGCAAAGTTTCGAGAAATTGCCTGGGAGGAGTTCGAAAAAGTAGGTTTGCGACATTTGACGAATTTGTGAATGGAAATTTAGCGCAAAAGTGGGCGTCACCTACATCACACAATTCAGCTGAATGCAGGGGCCAGTCTATACAGCCCCTATCAATTTCATATCCATAAGTGTTATGGTGTAGGCACAGAGCCAAATATTAAATTAGACTGCCACCAGACCGTTTGGAACGAAATCTACAGGAAGTTGTTATTTAATAACTTGAGTATTCTTTGGAATATCAAAATTTTTTGTGCAACAAAGTATATGGGAGTTATAAGCCAAAACGTACTCTCCTTGATTATAGCGCCACCTAGTGGTGGACCTTCACAATGACCATAGATTATAACATTTTTTGCCAAGCCTAATGTGTTTGCCAAATAAAATCGCGTTTTCATCCATGTTCAGGCAGTGAAAAATGCGATCATTTGGGCAGAAGAAAAATAACAAAATATAACAAAAATTAAAGCTGCAAGCAGCGATGAACGAGCCCTCGCAGTCCACGCCTGTCGGGACATGGTGCTGTCACGGCATGCTGCTGCCGTTACATGCTGCTGTCGGGGCTTGTTCATGCGACAACTTCCGTTGAGGAATTAAAAGTGAAGGAAGTCAAACTGTTCTTTCGTCATTTAGCAATAAAAGCACCCCCTATTAGCCGATTTACACCAAATTTTTCACAAACCGTCATCGGGCCATGGAACGCAACTGGCAAAAGTTTTGTGTTAATGGGACTGTATTTTGTCAAGATAGGCAAGACTGTGTGTTTGACCACAATGTGCAGGAAATTGTTGTTTTATATTTTGGGTGTTCTTTGGACTATAACAATTCTTTTAATAACTTTTTGTCAGGAGGGTCCATAGATGGTCTGTGCAAAGTTTGGTGCAAATCGGAGAAATTGCCTGGGAAGAGTTCGCAAAAGTAGGTTTGCAACATTTCGCGAATTAGTGAATGGAAATTTAGTGCAAAAGTGGGTATGGCCTACATCACACAATTCAGCTGAATGCAGGGAACACAGCGATATAAGGTTTAACAATGTGCGCCATATTATGTGTGAGTTATTGGCCAAAAATGGTTTTGTGTTGATAATAGCGCCACCTGCTGGTCATTTTTGGTGTGTGAGTTACAGGAGCCAGTCTATACCACCGCTATCAATTTCATATCCATAAGTGTTATGGTGTGGGCACAGTGCCAAATATTAAATTAGATTGCCACCAGACCGCCACCTCGTGGCGGATCGGTAAAACCTTCAAGAGATATCCTCAGGAGGGCAATGACAATAATTCTACCAAGTTTCGTGTTAATCTGACCAACCCATGTTTAGATATAAAATACTTCAATTTAAAGAGTGCCACCTAGTGGTCATCGGCCAAAATTGTGCACAGAGCCTCATGGGGAAGTAGGAACCTGAGTTTCATGTCTTTCGGACAAACCAATGTGGAGATATGCAACACTTCGTGTTTGGAACGAAATCTGCAGGAAGTTGTTATTTAATAACTTGAGTATTCTTTGGAATATCAACATTCTTTTTTTTTTTTTTTTTTTTTTTTTTTTTGGCCTTTTCATGGCTTTTATTGATAGAACAGCTGAAGATAGACAGGAATCAGGATGAGAGAGAGAGGGGGAGTGACATGCAGCAAAGAGCCCCAGGCCGGGACTCGAACCCAGGGCTGCTGCAGCGAGGGCAAAGCCTCTGTACATGGGACGCCTGCTCTACCAACTGAGCTAAACAGCGCCCCGGAATAACAAAATTCTTTTAATAACTTTTTGTCAGGAGTGTCCACAGATGCTGTGTGCAAAGTTTGGTGCAAATCGGTGAAATTGCCTGGGAGGAGTTCGAAAAAGTAGGTTTGCGACATTTTGCGAATTTGTGACAAAACAACAGCAGGCGGAAATGGGCGTGGCCTATATCAGGAGTTTCAGCACAATTCACTGAACGTGTGGATATAAGGTTTTTGAATGTGCGACAAAGTATGTGGGAGTTATTAGCCAAAACGCACTTTCCTTGATTATAGCGCCACCTAGTGGCGAAAAGCCATAAGGTGGTCATCGAAATAAACCGCACCACCACACCCACCAGGAACAATGTAGGCGAAAGCTTTTGACAAGGTGTCATCATCAAGGTATAAGGATGAGACTTAGTGAGTGTGAATTCTGTGGCGTTAAATCTGTAGGACAAGTTAAATTAAAGCTGCAAGCAGCGATGAACGGGCCCTCGCAGTCCACGCACGTCGGGGCATGCTGCTGTCATTACATGCTGCTGTCGGGGCTTGTTCATGCAACAACTTCCATTGAGGAAGCAAAACTGAAGGCAGTCAAGCTGTTCTTTCGTCATTTAGTAATAAAAGCACCCCCTATTGGCTGATTGGCACCAAATTTTGCACAAACCATCATCGGGCCATGGAACACAATTAAAAAAACTTTAGTAGGTTTGCGACATTCCGCGAATTTGCAAATGGAAATGTATTGCAAAAGTGGGCGTGGCCTACATCACACAATTCAGCTGAATGCAGGGAACACATAGATATAAGGTTTAACAATGTGCACCATGTTATGTGGGAGTTATTAGCCAAAAATGGTTTTGTGTTGATAATAGCACCACCTGCTGGTCATTTTTGGTGTGTGAGTTACAGGGGCAAGTCTATACCACCCCTATGAATTTCATATCCATAAGTGTTATGGTGTGGGCACAGTGCCAAATATAAAATGAAACTGCCACCAGAGCGCCACCTAATGTCAGATCGGTAACACCTTTGTCAGGTATCTTCAGGAGGGCATTGGCAATGAGTGTACCAAGTTTTGTGTTAATCCAACCAACCGATGTGGAGATATAAAATACTTCAATTTAAAGAGCGCCACCTAGTGGTCATCCACCAAAATTGTACACACAGCCTTAGCGGCTAATGTGGAAGTAGTATCCTGAGTTTTATGTCATTCGGACAAACCAATGTGGAGATATGCCACACTTCCTATTTGGAATGAAATCTGCAGGAAGTTGTTATTTAATAACTTGAGTATTCTTTGGAATATCAAAATTCTTTTAATAACTTTTTGTCAGGAGTGTCCACAGATGCTGTGTGCAAAGTTGCATGCAAATTGGTGAAGTTGCCTGGGAGGAGTTCGAAAAAGTAGGTTTGCGACATTTCGTGAATTTGCGAAAAAAAACAGTAGGCGGAGATGGGCTTGGCTTATATCAGGAGATTCAGCACAATTCACTGAATGCGTGGATATAAGGTTCTTGAATGTGCGACAAAGTATTAAGGAGTTATTAGCCAAAACGCACTTTCCTTGATTATACGCCACCTAGTGGTGAAAATTCACAACGACAACAAATTATAAAATTTTTCACCAGGTGTGACGTATATTCCAAGTTTGGTGAGTTTTGGGGTATGTTCAGGCAGTGAAAAATGCGATCATTTTGGCCTAAAAATAATAATCATTACAAAAACAATAGGGACCTCGCAGGTTTCCTGCTCGGGCCCTAATAAAGTACAAGGCATAGAAATGGGTCCATACAATATGGGAAAAGCCATAAAGGGGGCGTTGGGGGTCGCTACCGAGCTGTTGTGCCGCGCATGAGGGCAGTTATGGTATCGAATTAACGTACTCATTGGTTTGAAGCTGCGAGCCAAATTTGGTGAGTCTGCGATCATCCTAAAGTCCCGAAAACACTATCAGAAAAATAAAAATTGCCGCACACCATTCAAGATGGCCGACTTCCTGTTCCAACAAAAATTCCGACAAAAATAATTCCTGGCTAAATCCTTGAGACCCATGAGTCCTGTAAATTTCATGACGATCCGAGAATGTTTTTGGTCACATGACTCGACGTTAGGTGGCCTCACAGGTTTCCTGCTCGGGCCCTAATAAAAGAATCACTACAAAAACTATAGGGACCTCGCAGGTTTTCTGCTCGGCCCTAATAAAAGAATCACTACAAAAACAATAGGGACCTTGCAGGTTTCCTGCTCGGGCCCTAATAACACTACAAAAACAATAGGGACCTTGCAGGTTTCCTGCTCGGGCCCTAATTAAAGTTGCAAGCAGCGATGAACGGGCCCTCGCCCCACGTACATCGGGCCATGGTGCCGTCGGAGGCCACGCACCCAGATATGCGCTCGCTCGTTGCCTGTGGAAATTTAAAATGGGATACGTGTCACACAAAACACAACAGTGACATCTTTAGTGACTTCCTGTGTCCAGTGGGTGGCGCTATGGATATGACGCAGTATTGATGCATAGAAGGACTAAGGGTTAAACCCTCTACATGTGTGAGCAATTTGGTGTGGATGGGAACTTATATGTTGAAGTTGTAAGGAATTCCTGCTTATGGCGAGGGATCGAAATTGACCACCCCCCGCCACGCCCATCAGGTGTAACGTAGGTGAAAGCTTTTGACAACTTTTCATCATGAAGGTATGAGGATGAGACTTAGTGACTGGGAAGTCTGTGGTGCTAAATCTGTAGGACAAGTTAAATAAAGTATGAGGCATAGAAATGGGTACCTACAAAATGGGAAAAGCCATAAGGGGGTTATCGAAATTGAACGCACTAACACGCCCACCAGGAATAACGTAGGTGAAAGCTTTTGACAGCTTTTCATCATCAAGGTATGAGGATGATACTTCATGACTGGGATATCTGTGGTGTTAAATCTGTAGGACAAGTTGAATAAAGTATGAGCCATAGAAATGGGTACCTACAAAATGGGAAAAGCCATAAGGGGGTCATTGCAATTGAACGCACTGCCACGCCCACCAGGAATAACGTAGGTGAAAGCTTTTGAAAAGGGGGGCTATGGAGCCATGTTTTCACTTAACACAGTATTGATGCAAAGACCTATTCAGGGCGAGCCCTTCTACATGTGTGACCAATTTGGTGTAGATGGGAAATTGTATGTTGAAGTTATGCGGACTTCTTGCTTTATGGCGAAGGATCAACTTTGAATGAGAATGGCCAACTTCCTGTTGGACTGAGGGTTTCGGTGCCTGAGGTTGTCAGGAAAGGGGGGGGGGAGTGGGACGCAGCTGCAGACCCAGGGGTGCCACCTAGGGGACAGTTTGTTTCCAACACAAATCCCTTACAATGGGCACGCATCGAAATTGACTGCACTGCTACGCCCACCAGGAATAATGTAGGCAAAAGTTTTTTTTGTTTGTTTTCTTTTTAATACTTTATTTACAGTTTTTAACTTTACAAAACTGTACAAAACATGCCACAACAGATGAGTCAAACATAAAAGAAAACAGAGAAAAAAAAAGAAGAAGAAGGGGCTGCCAGACAGTTGTAAATTTACATAAATAGACTTACAGAAAAAACACAGTTGCAGTAGTTAAAGTAAGGTAAGTACCATGTGAAAAGTTGAGTCAGGCATCACACCTGACACTGGGCTAGGAAGGGTCCCCAAATTCTCTCAAATCTGTTCTGTTCATTGGGTTTGTGCAGGCGCAGTCTTTCCATTCGAATAACCGATAACATCTCGCTAAGCCAATGAGCAAGGGTGGGTGGAGTGGTAGACTTCCAGGTTAGGAGAATAAGTTTCTTAGCCACCACCATCCCTAGGTGCAGAGCGACCTGTGTGTCGTGCAGAAGATCAGAAGTCTCGGAAGAGCATCCAAGGATGGCCAGGTCATGGTTAGGCTGAATGACTCTGGAGTAGGCTTTTGACAACTGCTCAAATATAGCTGACCAAAAATTGTGCAATTTAGGACAGAACCAGAAAAGATGCACTAGTGAACCCTCAGCAATATGACACTTATCACATACAGGGGACACAGATGGGAAAATACGATTTAGCTTTGTTTTTGAGTAATGCAATCTGTGTAGCACCTTGTACTGAATTAACCTATGACGTGAGTTAATAGAGCAACAATGGACTCGAGACAGAGCCTCCTCCCAAAGTTCTGCTGATATTTCAGAGTTCAAGTCTTTGGCCCAAGCTTCCCTAATAACATCAGAGGAAACTGAATTAGTAAAAGAACCCACAAATTTTGATATTAACTGTTTGGAGTCTGGAGGGTCTCAAGGAAAGGATGAGTAGTGGAAGTAGAATCGAAATGTGGCCAATTCTCCTTGACATAGTGTCTAACTTGGAGGTAACGAAAAAAGTGAGAATTTGGAAGATTGAATTTATTGCTTAGCTGAGCAAATGATGCTAATTGGCCGTTAATGTACAGATCCAAAAATGTTCTAATACCCCTCTCTCTCTAGACCGCAAACACCCCATCCAACCGGGCAGGCAAGAATGAATGATTTTGACATATGGGCGCATGTACGGAGACACTGGGAACCCGGCAAGCCACTTTTATCTGATTTAGGATTTGCAGGGAGTTCTTCGCGGTGAAGTTTTGCTGAATTAACTTGGCTACTGGGGCAGAGTCAGAAAACAGAAGAGCAGGAAGTGAGGACATTTCAGCTGCAGCAGCTTCCAGATGTAGCCACAAAGGGTTCCCCTCAGCCTTATCACCTCCACACTTCCAGTAGGTAAGAGCCCTAGAGTTGGCTGCCCAGTAGTAGTGTTTAAAAACAGGCAGTCCCAGACCACCCTTTTTGGAAGGTTTTTGAAGGTGAGCCTTGGATATCCTGTGTGATTTGTAACCCCACACAAAGGGCAATACGATAGAGTCAAGCTTCTTAAAAAAAAGATGCATTTAAGTATATGGGCAAGTTCTGGAAAAGGTATAGAAACCTGGGTAGGCTCACCATTTTGATTGCAGTTACCCGACCGATCATAGATAGGGGCAATATTCTCCAAGACTCAATACTTGTTTTGAGTTTTTCTATAGATTCTGTAAAGTTAAATTTGAAGAGATGCCTAGAGCTTTTCGCCAGTTTAAGCCCTAAATAGGTGAAATACTCCTTCATCACTCTAAAAGGCAATTTTGTCAGGAATTCATCAGGGAATTGGTCAGTTGAGGGCATGAACTCACTCTTTCTCCAGTTTATGGTATAGCCAGAGATGCCCCCGAAGGAATTTATATATTCTAGTAGGACGGGAATGGAGACCACCGGGTCAGCTAAACAGACAAGGAGGTCGTCCGCATAAAGAGTCACACGGGTCTCGGTGCTGCCTGACCTAATACCTTTAATGTATGAATGTCCTCTAATACCAATAGCCAGGGGCTCCAGCGCTATATTGAACAGCAGGGGGGACAATGGGTCCACCTGACGGATGCCGCGCTGCAGAGTGAACGGACCAGATCTGTCCCCGTTCGTTAGAATGGAAGATTTTGGGTTGCTGTATAATATTTTGACCCACTCTATGAAAGTGTCGCCGAATCCAAATTTCTTAAGTGTCGCAAATAGATAAGGCCACTCTATCATATCAAACGCCTTATGAGCGTCTAAGGACAATATGGCCGCTCTGTCATCTTTGCCATAATCTGCATACATGATATTGAGGATTTTGCGGACATTACAGTAGGAGTACCTGCCTGGAATAAATCCTGTTTGGTCCGGGTGAATGATACTTGCTACATTTTTACCGAGCCAGTTTGCTAGAACTTTTGTAATTATTTTCAGATCGTAATTTAGTAGGGCAATAGGCCTGTAGCTACCCGGGTCTGTTTCATCCTTGTCCTTTTTTAATAAAACACAAATATTTGCTTCACTGAGAGAGGATGGAAGCTGTTTGTTTTTAAACGTGTCTCGGATCATTCTCAACAGAGAGGGTGCCAGGACCCCTTGAAAGGCTTTGTAAAACTCTGGCCCAAACCTGTCCGGACCCGCCGCCTTGCCGGTGGGGAATGCTCTAATAGCATCCTGTAACTCAGAAAGTGAGAAATCCAAATCCAGACTCTCCCTGAAAGCCGCGTCCAATTTTGGAAAGTAAAGCGAATCAAAAAACTGATCAAAATCTTCCTGTGTAGCTGTTGATTTGGAAGTGTAAATCTCTGAGTAAAACCCTCTGAGACGTTCGTTGATGTCCTTTAAGTCTGTAAGCATCTCTCCAGATTCAGATTTTATTTTATAAATGGCTCGTTTTGCTTGTTCTCCTTTTAACTGCCTTGCCAGTAACTTCTGTGGCTTATCACCAAGCTCAAAGTGCCCCAGCCTAAGCTTCAGTACTAAGTTGCCTATTTGTTCTCCCAGAAGAGCATTATACTCATACTTTAATTTAAGAATTGTGTTTTAATCTGATTGGAGTAGTGAATTTCGGTAGACCTGTTCAGCACTTTGTAGCTCTTTTTCAATCTCTTCCAATCTGCCTCGCTTAGTCCTTTTCAGTGTTGCTTCATAAGAAATAATTTGCCCTCTAATATACACTTTGAGTGTTTCCCACAGTATTGTGTCATTCACCTCTCCATTGTCATTGGTCTCAAGGAATTGTGATATGTGCGTAGTGATGTGTGTTTTAAAAGCTGGATCTTCAAGGAGATAGGGATTAAAACGGCAACTATAGGCTTGTCTAGGGGAGCACAATTTAAGATTAAGATAAACGGGACTGTGATCAGATATTATTATTATGTTGTGATATTTGGTATGGTTAATGTTAGAAATTAATCTGGAATCGACTAAAAAAGTAATCGATCCGTGTGTATGATCAGTGTACATGTGAACAAAAAGAGTAATCCCGATCAGATGGGTGCTACAGTCTCCAAATATCTACCACCTTCTTTGTCTTCAACAAATTGAAGGGGGGGGGAGCCTATCTAAATATGGGTCCAGGTAGCAATTAAAATCGCCCCGTATCACTATCTGGCTTGAGTCATCGTCCGGGATCAGACCAAACACCTTTCGAAAAAAAGCCGGGTCATCTGTGTTCGGCCCGTATATATTCACTAGCGTAACAGGAAATGAACTGATATGCCCAGTAACAATTATGAACCTACCGTTTGGGTCAGTTGTAGACGATTGAAAACGAAAAGGCACAGTCTTCTGGAAGAGAATGGCAACGCCTCGGGCTTTTGATGTGAATGGTGACTGATAGACCTGTGAGATCCAATTAGCCCTGAGTTTCCTGTGCTGAGTAGCTTTAACATGAGTTTCTTGTAAAAATATAATGTCAGATTTCAGTGATTTCAAATGTGAAAAAACTTTGCCTCATTTAACTGGGTGACCTAAACCGCATACATTCCAAGAGACCAAGGACATGAAATCCTGAGCATTATTCACATATGGTACCTTTTGCATTAGAGTGAGATACAAACTTAACATTCAGTCTGGCAGCCAGTCTCAAACAAAAAACAATAACATGAACAGATAACAAATACACCAACAAGCCCCCCACCCAAAGCTTCCCCAAACGAAGCTTAGTTACCCTCATCCACATCTGGGATCGCCGGTCAAAAAGAAAGAGAACATCTCCATCTAACCGCCCCTCATTAGCACATGGAGTAAAAAAAAAAGTGAATTTAGCATTGAAAACAAAAACCTCTAGGGTAAAAGTCTGCTCAGAACACGTTCAGACTCTATTCGTCTTAGGAAAGTGAGCTTTCAGAGTTTTTGATTTACAGAAGTCTTAGCCTCATCCGGATGGTTGAATGTTTTTACTTGCCTTTGGTAGTGGATGTGGAGTCTGGCCGGGAAGCGCAGCGAGTGCCGAATCTCCTTCTCTCTCAGTAGCTGCAGCACCTCACGGAAGCTCCGCCGTTGCTCCATCACCTCCGCAGTGTAGTCGGGGAAGATTAAGATTCGGTTACCTTCGTATTCCATTGAACTCTGCCTCCCGAGCCGCAGAATCTCTTCCTTCTCCTGTGTTAGATGCACCTGTGCGATTATAATGCGGGGTCTGGATCCTTCTGGTGGTTTGGCCTGTTGTATACAGTGCGCTCTGTCAATAACAACCGGTTTGGTGAAGTTGTCGTCCCCCAGCAGCTTAGGGATCAGGTTAGACACAAACTCAGTCGGCCTCCCTTTCTCCTCACCTTCCGGGACGCCCACAATTCTTATATTGTTGCGCCTGGATCTCCCTTCAAGATGCGAAAGCCTGGCCCGAGCTTTTTATTCTCTTGCCGCAATTCAGCGTCTGAAGTTTCCACCGCGTGGATACGTTGCTCATGGTCTGCAGCCTGATTTTTGGTGGTAGTCAGTCTCTCGGTGAGCTCCCGCTGGGCTGACAAAATGTTCTGAAAACTCTGCTCGAACTTATCAAACCGCTCGTTAAAGGACTGCAAAAGCATATTTGACAGTTTATGCCAAGCGAGTGGAAGCTCGTCTTCGTCTTCAACTGGTGACTTGTCCAGTGATTTCTTGCTAGCTTGATCGCGGCTAGCATTAGCTGCGGTGTCGGTTAGCAGGCGGCCAGCTACCTTTCCACCTCGTGTAGTTTTACAAGACATTTTTACGTTCCACTTAATGGTGGTGTAAAAAAGGATAAAGGACAACAAAAAAAGCGGTGTCAAGTGTTCAAAAAAGCGGTTTTGAATAGTAAGATTTGGCGTGCTCTGAGGAGCTCTAAAAAACACATCTACACTGCTATCATCTCACTAGCGCCCCCCTAGGCGAAAGTTTTTGACAACACATCATCATCAAGGCATGAGGATGAGGCTTAGTGCCTGTAAACTCTGTGGCGTGAAATCTGTAGGCCAAGTTTTTTTTTTTTCCTTCATTGTTTTTATTGCAGTTTTTTGTTTCCATTCAACAAAACAAACAGTGTCTACAAAAACTAGACACACAACAAAACAAACACAAAACATACAAAACAGCTGTTACATGAGAGATGAACATATGGCATAATATAATGGCACCATAATGGTGGGTCAGTCTTACAGTACCCGAATGTCAATCAAGTGCACATCAGTCCTTTTAATAGAATGGAGGAAAGGTCCGGTCCGATATAGTCCAAAAATGGGCGCCACACTCTGTAGAACTGATCTACGCTGTGATGTATGACGTTGGTAAGATATTCTAGAGGGATCAGTTCAAAAATTATTTTACGCCAACCACAGACAGAGGGAATCTTGTCACTGACCCACTGCAAAAGTACGTTTTTCCTATCTGCAAACGTTAAGATATTATACAATCTTTTGTTGACTGCTGTTTTTAAATGGTCACTTGGAAGACCTAGAATCAGGGACATGGGATCCATTTCTATATTAATGTAAAAAATTCTCTCCATTTCACTTATAATTTCAACCCAATATCTTTGAAGTTTATGACAAGACCGGAAACAATGAGTTAAAGTTCCCACATCAGTTTTACACTTGAGACACAAAGGGGAAAGAGAGCGGTTGAAGAGGTGCCTGCGGTGAGGGGATATATGTAATCTGTGTAAAATCTTAAGTTGTATTGCTCTTGTGCGAGTGCAAATTGAAATCCTTTTTGCAAGAGACCAAATGGTATCCCATTTTCCTTCATCTCTGGTCGCAGACAGCTCCTTCTCCCACACACCCCTGACCCCCTGCGCATCAGTAGTAGAAAAACCATTAAGTACATGGTAAAATGAGCTCAGAGACACTTTCAATTGTTGTTGAAACAGAATTTTCTCAACAGCAGATATTTCAGGGTGATCAATAAGGGTTGTGCTATGAATGATATAATGCCTTATTTGCAAAAAGTAAAAGAAATCTTGTTTGGCCATTTGTAACTGTTAGTAAGCTGTTCAAATGACATAAGCTTATCATCTGAGAAAAGGTCACTGAGAGATTTAATATTCTTATTAGACCATTGTCGAAAACCAGGGTCTGAAGAACCTGGGGGAAAAGCAGGATTATTTATTATTGGGGTAAAGATGGATGTTATATTTGATCGTCCCTCGAGACGGCGGACAAGCCGCCATGCTTTTAGAGTGTTGATTGTTACAGGATTTGTACAAAAGGCTTTAATTTCTTTAAAATTATTAAAAAATAATAGGTCACTTAGTTTGCACTGTGATAATGCTGTCTCAATATCCAACTAGATTTGAGGTTTTACCCTTAACCCAGTCATTTACAAATCTTAAATGGGCACAGAGTTCATAAATTTTAATATTAGGTAAGTCCAAGCCACCCATTGAACTTGGTAGATGTAATACTGCCATCTTAAGGCTAGGTCTATGCTTGTTCCAAATAAAAGAGCTGAGCCATCCATTTATGTCCTTCAATACCCTTTTAGAAAACAAAACAGGAATCATTTGGATAGGATACAATAGTCTAGGCAACACATTCATTTTGACCAGGGCAATGCGTCCTAACCAGGAAACAGGAAGTGACATCCATCGCTCTAGGTCCTGCTTAATTTCACAAAATAAGGGTGCAAAGTTGGCTTTATATAGTTGATCGAAGGATGGGGTGATGAAGATTCCCAAGTACACAAACCCATTGGGAGACCATTTGAAAGGAAAGGAAGGTACAGTAGTTGGTATTGTTGAAAGAGTACCAAGAGGCATAGCCTCTGATTTAGCCAAATTGATTTTATAACCAGGGAAACAACTGAATCTGTCAATCACATCAATAAGACTTGGTACGGATGTTTCAGGGTCGGTCAGAAGGATTAGAACATCATCCGCGTATAGGGTTATTTTATGACACAGCTGTCCGATCTCTAAACTACGTATTGTGGGTGTCACCCTTATGGCCTCAGCAAGTGGCTCTATGGCCAAAGCGAATAGGAGGGGTGATAAAGGGCAACCCTGCATCACCCCTCTGTAAGTATTGAAGTATTCAGACCTGAATCCATTAGTTAGGACTGCTGCCTGTGGACTAGTATTGATAATTTTAACCCATTTTATAAAGTTCTCCCCCAAACCAAATTTACCCAGTGTATACAGTAAGTAAGACCATTCAATTCAGTCAAATGCTTTCTCTGCATCGAGAGAAAGCACCAGACCGTTAATAAATTTTTGTTTAAAAGCTAGGATAGCGTTCAACAAACGTCTAACATTGGTGACTGAATTCCGACCCCTTATAAAACCTGTCTGGTCTTCCTTTATCAGTATTGGTAAGAGATTTTCTAAACGAGAGGCTAAGATTTTAGAAAGCAGCTTCCTATCCACATTTAAGAGGGCTATGGGCCTGTAGGATTCGCAAAAGTCAGGACACTTCCCTTTCTTTAAAATTAAGGATATATTGGCCTCCCTCAGTAGTGAAGGAATGGTTGAACATATCAAGAAGATGTTCTACAAGAATATTTTGGAACTGTTTATAAACTTCACAACAGAAGCCGTCAGGCCCTGGTGACTTTCCGTTTTGTAATGTTTTAATAGCTTTGATCACTTCAGTTTTAGTTATGGGACTATTAAGGGCAGTCTTCTGCTTTTCTGACACATTTGGTAAGTCAAATTGAGCAAAGAAATTGTGCATTAGTTGCTCCCCCTCTGGAGCTTGTTTGGAAGAGTATAGGTTTTTGTAAAAAATCTTAAAACAGTTATTTATCAGTTTATTTTCGTGTACCTTGTGGCCTTCTTTATCAGATACAGCTGCGATAGTGTTGGATTCTGCACGCTTCTTAACATAGTAGACATTTACCTGCTTTATCTCCATGCTCATAAAACCTCTGTCTAGTATACTTCATTTTCTTCTCTGCATCTCTAGTAAGAAGGCAGTTCAGAGCTGATCTGAGTGTCGTAATTTCTTGCCACAATGGTAGTGACGGGGAGGCAATATATGCTTTTTCTTTATCCATCAATTCACTCTCTAAAGATTTTTGTTTCTCCAGTCTTTGGCGCTTCTTTGTTGCAGAGTACGAAATAATTAACCCTCTCGCAT
Source organism: Pagrus major (assembly GCF_040436345.1). NCBI lineage: Eukaryota > Metazoa > Chordata > Actinopteri > Spariformes > Sparidae > Pagrus > Pagrus major. The sequence goes on along the minus strand of NC_133238.1, from coordinate 4,808,392 downwards.
AAGCTTTGCATGCTTCACATAAGATGGAGGCATTACTGGCTGATGAAGTATTGATTTTCAGAAGCCCAAACTCCTCACATAGAGCATGGAGCGTGTTGGCCTGAGGAGAGGGGGGTGCAGTAGTATGTGGAAATTTGTCAATAAGCGGATTTAATATTAAGTTAAAATCACCACCAACAATAACAGTGGAATTAGAAAGGAATGGAGCTAAGTCCAGAAACATTTTGCTGAGGAAGGTGGTTGGGTGGGCAGGTGGAAAGTATACATTCATCATTACAATATTTTGACCTTACAAAATTCCTTTGATTATCATATAGCGACCCTTCAGATCCTTAACACAGTCAGATACTATAAAAGGTAGGTTTTTCCTAATCAACACTGCCACTCCCCTACTTCTTGTTGTAAAGGATGAGAAAAATACTTGTCCGAATGGCCCTTGTTGTAACTTTAAATGCTCTGTGTCATCAAGATGTGTCTCTTGTAACATAGCAACATCTATATCATCCTTCTTTAGACATGTAAGTATTTTTCTCCTCTTAATAGGGCTGTGGACACCCCGTACATTCCAGGTGCATACTCGCAACTTATTCATTATTAGTATTATTCATGTATCATACAAAGCATATTGAGCCAAAAGATTCACCACACTCTGGGTAAGAATAAAACAAGCAAATAAAGAAAGAAAAGAAAAGAGCTGTGTAACAAAACATTCAAAAAACAGTAATTTGGCAACAACCCTACTGAACATGTAGGGGAAAATCGACCTTCTCCTGCCTGCCGGTGAGAGCCGACAGGTGCAACATGCGCTTAACTCATGCCTACTCATAGACAAAAACACAGTCTGTCAAGCATACGATGAAGGAGGACATTTCACCTGGTTGATTACAAGCAGCAGGAAAGAAAAGGGGCATAGTCACACATGCCTGAATTTGGCAGGTACTCACATTGCTTCATAAAGCACAGTCCAGGCACAATGTTAAATGAAAGGAATAGTCCGGTGGTTACAGAAATTTAAGGCAGTGATTCCACATATGTCGCAGCTGCCTCCGGTGTGTTAAATCTCTTCTCCGTGCCGTTGACAGACAGCTTCAGCGTAGCGGGATATAGAAGCGCATAATCCACATTCTTCCTCCTCAGACAACTCTTCACCTCGTCAAAAGCCTTGCGTTTCTTGGCAACCGCCGCCGAATAATCATTAAAGAAGGGAACTCTGATCCGGTCAGCTGGCTGGTTTGGCTCCGTAGCAAGGCGCCGGGCTGTGGCCATCACTCGTTGTTTATCATCAAAGTTGTGAAGTTTCATGATGATGGGTCTGGCGCGTTGGTTAGTGCCCGGCTTCGCTGCTAGGGAGCAGTGAGCGCGGTCCAACTTGATCTTCCCAGTTTTAGTTGTGAGATTGAGATAGGAGGGGAGCCATGTCTCCATGAAAGTGACTGGATCCTTTCCCTCCGTGCCCTCGGGCAGCCCGACCAGACAAAGGTTACATCTGCGGCTGCGGTTCTCTAAATCATCTATATGGTCTGCCATGTCGGTTATTTGTTTTTCGAGTTGTGTCACTTTAGCCTGCAACACATCCATCGTGTCTTCCACGCCTGAGATCCGTGTCTCGGCATCACCAACCGGCGTTGCCAAAGCCTGCATCCGAGATGTTTGTTCACGGATAGCAGCAAGCACAGTTTTTTTTTTGTTTGTTTTTGTTTGTTTTGACTTTGTACTATATGTATCATTTTGTGGAAGGACCCCCTCGAAAATGAGATGATTCATCTCAAGGGGCTATCCTGAATAAATAAATTCAAATTCAAATTCAAATTCAGTGTCAACTTTAGCATCCAATGACTTTGTAATGTTGTCAGTTATCTTACTCAAAGCCAAAAGAATACTTGGATTAACATCGCTCCCAGTTTCCTCAGTCTCGGCAGTGGCTTCTACCTCGCTAACATTAGCTTCTTCGGGCTCAACCGCAGCAGGCTCCACAATGCCGCTAGCATGCATAGCCGAAGCTGTCTTTTTCTTAGACTTGGTGTGAGGCATTTTCAAAAAATAGTCATCCAGGCTCATTATAGAGCTACTCCCACGCGCGCTTATAACGTTTCACCAGGTGAACACGTATTGTAGAAAGATATTCAGTAAACCTCACCGGAGCTTAACAAGACAAGGTGTTCACGCTATGATGCCATCTTGCCAACCACCCTGTAGGCCAAGTTAAATAATGTACGAGGCATAAAAATGGGAGAAAATTTGAGCGAAATGTCTACTTTGAACCAAAATCACTGAATTCCTGTTAAACTAAGGGTATGGGTCCAAGAGGGTTTTTTGTGCGTCTAGTCATGATACATGAGCGTACCGGATTTCCTTGATGTGTGTGCTTGTAGGAGGAGGGGTTTCAAGTTTGAAATATTCCAGGGGGCGCTATGGAGCCATATTTTCACTTATCACAGTATTAATGCATAGAGCTATTCAGGGCGACCCCCTCTACATGTGTGAGCAATTTGGTGTACATGGGAAATTGTATGTTGAAGTTATAAGGACTTCCTGCATGATGGCGAAGGATTGAAATTGACCGCACCGCCACGCCCACCATTTACAACGCAGGCTGTTGAAGGTCTGAGGATGATACTGAGTGAATGTGAAGTCTGTGTTGTTAAATCTGTAGGACAAGTTAGTTAAAGTATGAGGCATAGAAAATTGGTCCGAATAGAATGGAAAAGCTATAAGGGGGGCGTTAGGGGGCACTACTGAGCTGTCGTTCCGTGCCTGAGGGCAGTTATGGTATCGAATTAATGTACTCATGGGTCGATAATAACTTTTTGTCAGACCGGTCCACAGATGTTGTGCGCAAAGTTTCATGCAAATTGGTGAAATTGCCTGGGAGGCGTAGGTTTGAGGCATTTCGTGAATTTGCGAAAAAAGCAAAGGCCTTTATCAGAAGATTCAGCACAATTCACTGAACGCGTGGATATAAGGTTTTTGAATGTGCGACAAAGTATATGGGAGTTATAAGCCAAAACGCACTTTCCTTGATTATAGTGCCACCTAGTGGTGGACGTTCAAGACGACCATAGATTATAAAAAATTTTGCCAAGCCTAATGTGTTTGCCAAATGAAATCGCGTTTTCATCCATGTTCAGGCAGTGAAAAGTGCAATCATTTGGGCAGAAGAAAAAAAACAAAAAACAAATAATGAATAATCACTACAAAAACAATAGGGACCTCGCAGGTTTCCTGCTCGGGCCCTAAAAGAATCATTCGAAAAACAATAGGGACCTCGCAGGTTTCCTGGTCGGGCCCTAATAATCCTTACAGATACAATAGGTCCTCGCACGAGATTCGTGCTCGGGCCATAATAATAATAATAATAATCACTACAAAAACAATAGGGTCCTCGCAGGTTTCCTGCTTGGGCCCTAATAATCCTCACAGATACAATAGGGCCTCGCACTATTCGTGCTCGGGCCCTAATAATCCTTACATATACAATAGTGCCTTCACACGGTTTGTGCTTGGGCCCTAATAATAAGAATCCTTACAGATACAATAGGGCCTTCGCAGGTTTCCTGCTCGGGGCCCTAATAATAATCATTCCAAAAACAATAGGGACCTCGCAGGTTTCCTGCTCGGACCCTAATAAGAATCCTTACAGATACAATAGGGCCTCGCACTGGTCAGTGCTTGGGCCCTAATAAATAATCCTTACAGATACAATAGGGCCTTCGCAGGTTTCCTGCTCGGACCCTAATAATAATCCTTAGAGATACAATAGGGCCTCGCGCTGGTCAGTGCTCGGGCCCTAATAATCCTTACAGATTCAATAGGGCCTTTGCAGGTTTCCTGCTCGGGCCCTAATTAAAGCTGCAAGCAGTGATGAACGGGCCCTCACCCCACGTACGTCGGGCAGGGCACTGTCGGAGGCCGCGTACCCAGATGTGTGCTCGCCCATTGCCTGTGGAAATTTCCAACCTAAATGGGATACGTGTCACACAAAACACAACAGTGACATCTTCAGTGACTTCCTGTGTCCAGTGGGTGGCGCTATGGATATGACACAGTATTGATACACAGAAGGAATAATCACTACAAACACATTAGGGATCTCACAGGTTTCCTGCTCAGGCCCTAAAAAAAAAAAGTGACCTTAGTGTCAATAATAAGTAAACAGTATAGTACTATATTCCAATTGGGTCTCCTGGATTAGAATTAACCCACTGAGCCACAACAGCTTGCTTTAGATGTGTATTTTGTCGGTCTTTAATAAGTTGGAATGATGGTTCTGGAGAAACATTAATATGATGTTGTCAAACCAACACCAACCCGGTAAATATCAGATCGGCCCTTTCCTTCTATTCTTTACAATAGGCTAAGCTAGTGATTTCCTGACTAGTTTCATATATAACAGACGGACATGAGATTAGTATCGATCCTTTCAATCAATCAGGGGAGATTGATGTCATAATCAAGCAGGAATCAACATGTTTCCAGTCGCAGGTATCCATGCCTACCATGATATTGTTTGTTTGAGAACACACTATATGAACTGTATACCAGACTGTATACATGTGTTATTTTAAACTTATCTACGGGAAGGTTCTTTAGGATTCCATTTTGTACCTGAGGTCCATCTACTCAAGCCAGAAAAACACAAATCAATGAAGAATTATTTCAATATTGTCCATGCTGATATAGCCTACTGTCAAGTCCCTTGATATTTCTCTAGGATCTCTGCTCTAATTAACATTCTTACTCACAGTGAAAATGTGACTTAGTTATTTTCAGTATATGCTGGTTATTCATGTGTACGCCACAGCTGAGATCCATCTGTAAATCCCTGGCATCTGAATCGTCCATGTTTAGCTCATGTCTTTATCTGTTGGCTGCATCTCAAGCAGAAGCAGTGGCTTCCTCCTCAGTCCAGATGGCTAATCCTTTTCAAGTGCAAAGCCATCACTCCGGCATTGCGTAAAATGTTGGGTGGAGGAGGTCAGTGCACAGCTGAGACTTATCTTAAAAACAGAAGAACTCTTCTTGAGGATCTTAACCAACATTTTCCTTAAGGCATTCAGAACCTGCAGTGATTTATGTCCAGTGTGCTTAATACTTGGCAACATGGTAACAATAATCATCATAGTGAAAATAATACATTTACAAACAAAAAAACCCAGAAAGCTGGTCTAGACGTGACAAGTTATGGGATGACTCTTAATTTATCTACATATAAATTCAAAGAACCTAATATATTTTTACATTTTAGAGCATTTAGCAGACACTTTTGTCCAAAGAGACTTACAGTAAATCATACATGGATAGCAGTGGCTGCCATGCAAGTTGCCGACAAGTACATCAGGAGCAGTTTGGGGTTTAGTATCTTCCCCAAGGACACTTTGGCATGCAGACCAGGGGAACCGAACCAGTGACCTTCCGATAACAAGACGGTGGCTCTACCCCTGAGCCACAGTCGCCACAAGGACGTCAAGCGTCGTAATATAAAGCTAAATTAATGTCAAACAATAGTCAATTGGTTCCTAGATTGGATTTGGGCCAATGCAATATGCCTCATTTTCTCTTGTCATGGGCTGTTTACCTGCATGCAACCAAAGCCTGCTAAAATGTGATTGGTCACTACTACAAAAACAGAAACCTTAATTCAGATGCCAAGATCTTGTCCTTTGCCTACAGATTCTGCATTCATTTGCAGATGTTTGTTTATAAAGAATAAGGTTATTTGAACATGTGATGAGGATGGAAGGATGGGTGGATGGATGGATGGATGGATGGATGGATGAATGGATGGATGGATGGATGGATGGATGGGTGGGTGTGTGGTTCGGATGGATGGATGGAAGATGGATGGTGGATGGATGGGTGGGTGGATGGATGGATGGATGATAGATGGATGGATGGATGGATGGATGGATGGATGGATGGATGGATGGATGGATGGATGGATGATGGATGGATGGATGGATGGATGGGTGGACAACAGGAGCCCTTCAAAATGACAAAAACAACCATATAAACTGGCCAACAGCTTGAAATCACATGTTAAGGGAGATCAGAGAAGTAGCCATTATCCTACCTCAGTATTGTGTCCTTCCCGCAGGTTGTAGGTAAGATCATGCTGGATCTCAGTGATGAACTTCTGGGCGTAGTCAGGATAGAGACAGAGCACCTCACGGAGGCCTTTGAGGCTGATATATTGCAGGTCACAGTAGGTCAGGGCCTTCACACAGGCATTGGTCTTAATCACTTCCTCCTTGGTCAGACAATCAGAGCCAATCAGGTCACCCCGACCTGGAAAGTAGAGATACAGATAGGACTGGCTGAAGGTAAAGAATGTGTCTGAGGCACTTTGGCAGGTCTGTCTAGCTTGTTATCTACGATGTGTTTTTACCCAGGTGTAGCCTTAATCCAGTACCATCATAATATGTTTCCCTTCCTTAACCTGGAGGTTGATACATGAGCATTACATGACATTTAACTTTAGACTTAATGGTGTACTGTGAACCGTGTCAGCGATGTTAGACATTGTTTTTGTTTATCTCAAGCATGGATCCAATAGCATTGCAGGCGGTTTGTGCTAATGTGACTCTCGTAAAAGTAACACAGAAGTCTCACTCTGAAGTTAACCTTAAACGCGATTTGAAGTGATGTGCAGAATTAGCAGCTAAGCTAAGCCTCAGTCCACTTATTTACTTTAAAATCAGGCCATTGTCTGATTTATAGTACATTTATATGGATGAAGGGTCCACACATCAATGAATCACATCTCTACTGTTAAAAAACTATTTCAGATTCACCCATACTTTTTTCCATTTGTTGCCAATTTTTTACTCATATTCCAAAACAATTCAGAGGGAAATAATGCACTGATTACTTCACTTAACTTATCTGAAATACAGTGCCTAAAGGAATAGTTCACTCTAGAACAAAATTCAGTCATTATCGACTCACCCTAATGCTGATGAGAAGTCCGGTGTAGTTTCTTATTCCTCAAAGTGCAGCTGGAGACCTGCGGGGGTACCCTCCGGCAGGAATAATTCATATAACAAGCGTCAATTGTGCCCGAGAGGAAAAGGTCCATAAAACTACACAAAAACTTTGTAATATTCCTCCATACTGCTCGTCCGCTGCATCCAAGTGTATTGAAGTGGCGACATCCAGAGTTTACTCGAAACGACGTCATTTAGTACATTTTTCTAGCCTAAACAGTCAATATGCTATATCTGCCTGGAGGCACGCTCCGCGTTCATGCAAGTCTCCCTCACAGCCGATTGCACTACGGAAGCCGCGCCGGACAAGATCAACGAGACTCGCGATAGATACACACCGGTATTTACATCCTGCTGTGAGTGTCAAAGTTTCAAATCACTAGTGCAGGCAGATCCCTCTTGTGTTTGTGTGTCGCTCGGTCGCTCAAAGTCCTTTTCCTCTCGGGCACCACTTACGCTCGTTATATGGATTATTCCTGCCGGAGGGTAGCCTTGCAGGTCTCCAGCTGCACTTTGAGGAATAAGAAACTACACCGGACTTGTGTCCGGTGTGTTAATATCTGCTCCCTGTGCCTTATATATGGGCCTGATCTGATTTCAGTGCTGTTTGTGAGTCTGTTTGTGTTTCTCTGTTCTGTTTCATCCATGTTATGCAGAATAGGAGCATCAGTGTACGTGCTGTAGGACGAGGCTCTGGAGAGGCTCTTATTGTGGAGGAATGGGGCCAGTTACTGCAGCTCACCTATTGGTAGAACATATTATTCTGTTTATTTGCATTGTATTCATGCAGTTTTGTGGACTTTCAGTTGTTTTGGCTGGGTGGGCTTGGTGGATTCTTTTTTCCCTTTTTGTTCATCACGTCTGCCTATTGTTAGCTGGTATTTGTAAGATAGATTGTGACCTAAAGCTGTATAATTTCTTTTTTTATAGTAATAAGGCAAACAACTACAATATGTGTAATGTAAAAGGTAAAACCACAGATAATTATTGTAAATGCTGCAGTTCAGTTTTTAAGCCTTTTAGCTCCTTGTTTCGGTTATGTGACTTATGTGACTTCACCTTCATCAAACTCCTTTACAGCAGCACTGAGCTAGTTTTAGTGAGACAGCTTGGGTAAACTCATGTTATGCTACCTGCCCAGAACCAAACAGAAGACAAAATCAGTAACTAGCTGGTGAACCTTGTGGAACAGAGTCTGATATTTTTCTCAGAAGTTGGTGAAGACCAAAATAGAGCTCAAATATGAGCTTAAATATTTGACTTTGATTAATCAGGAGGCCAGCAACACAACTTTTAATGAACGCTAATGTTGCTCCATGTATGCTTGGTGCTATAGGCTAACACATTAGAAAAACAAGCAAGCAAGCAAACAAACAAACAAACAAGGACCCTATAGGCTAACACCCTATAGGCTAACACATTAGAAAAACAAGCAAGCAAACAAACAAACAAACAAGTAATGCTGGTTATGGATTTCCTGTTTGACTTCTGGCTACTTTCTAAAGTGTTCCATCAATCCCTGGGCCACACTTCATCTTTCAGCTGATGGGCTGGGGAGTCTTTGCCCACTAGATTAATATGGAGAAAATTGCAGGTTTAATTTGCACCAATATGCTCTTGTTCATTGTGTCATTTTATGTATTACTTCAAAATTACTGCATAGCCTTGCTCATGCATATTTAGTAAATTTATGCTTCAATACAGCCAAAAAAACCTCATGCACAAAATAGCTTTTTACTAAACTAATATTCACAATATTATTGTACAATATCAGTCTGTTGTTGCGAGCACCATCTTCAGCTGTGGTGTCCTGGGGTGCGGACATCAAAACGAAGGACGCTAACGGACTGAATAAACTCATAAAGAAGGCAGAGTCTGTTGTTGGCTCTAAGCTTGTTACCCTGGAGGAGGTGGCGGAGGACAGGATGCTGGCAAAGCTGCTGGCTGTCATGGACAATGTCTCTCACCCCCTCCACAACACTCTGGACAAGCTTAAGAGCAGCTTCAGCAACAGACTCATTCAACCCCGCTGCCTAAAGGAACAGCACAGGAAATCATTCTTACCTGGTGCCATCAGATTGTTTAAGACTCACTCCAAAACACACAAATAATCTTAAATTATTATTACCGTAAATACTGCACCTTAGCCTCTCGTACCTTATGTTCCACTTACCTTTACTCCTCCATACCTCAGTATTTTATTTTATTTATTTACTCAGTATTTTATTTTATTTTATAGCTACGTAAGCATTTTATTGTATATAGTATTTTATTGTTTTTTGTATATTGTATATAGTACTTTATTGTTTCTATATTTGCCCTCCCTCATCCCCTTCTTCCACCTCTGTATGTGAGGCTTTCTCAGCAGCAAGCAGACCTTTACAAAACAGAGGGCGCCCAGCCGCCCACTCCCCACACGGCAACATGACATAATTGACCGGATGTGTAAATGAGCAATACAAAAACCGAATGAAATGAATGCAAACAAATTTAAGGATGGCGGTACGGGTCGATCCGCCGAGATGATGAGATAAGCTCAGAGGCGGCTGCTGCAGAGCCGGTTACTGTGGCCGACTGTCCGCTCTCTTTTTTTTCCTTTTTCTTTCGGGCGCTCATGCCGCCCTGGGCGGCTGCCCATATTGCCCATATGAGGAACAGCCCCTGCTCTGGAGGAATAAACACCCCGAGTCACATCAGATTCTTCTCTAATCGTTTACCAATGAGAGCAGAGCTCAGAGTTACTTTTTAACTTCACGTCACATCTTCACTCCTGTTTATCAACTTGACTGCAGCGGTGATCCGTGGACCACTACTGCAAATGAAAAAATATCTGATGTGACTCAGGTACAGATGTTCACAGACAAGGTCATGTTTTAAAATCTTTTTCACATTAAGTTTAGTCTTGACTTCCTCACTCTCTGACTCTCTCCTGGAAGTTATAGTGTCAGGTGACCAAATGAAACACACCGTTACCTTGAGTGAGCTTGTGGATTTCTCTGGTTTGAACATTGTTGGAAACATTTGGAATAATGTAGGTAAATAAACAAAATATAAAATAAAATCTTTTTGTTTTTTAATGCAGGATTCTTATTTTGCATTTTAAAACCTGTTTAAAAAGTTTGATCTGAGACGTTCACGTGTCTTTCCTTTTTTTCCCAACTTTATTGAATGAACAACACACACATTTGTTTTGGTCTGAGATGCTGCTGCTGTAGTGCAATCTCTAGTAGCAGTGAATGTCATATATTTAACCATCTGTATGTAAATATATCAGTCAGTGTCAATGTATCTGCATATTCTTTCACTTCATTGTTTATAGTAAAGTAGCTACGTGCTGAGCCTTTTTACACATACTTTAATACGAAAATGTCACTTAAACTCTTATGTTCTTTACCCAGAATGGCCAGCACAGTGTTGTCCTTCAGTACTTCCATGGAGCCTGAGCAAACAAAGTAGATAGCCTGGAGGGCATCTCCTTGGCGGATGAGGAACTCCCCAGGAGCTGAGAAGGAGGTCTTGATGATGAGGGAGAGGGAGCGCAGGCAGCCCCTGCTGGCTGATTCAAAGAGTGGCAGCTCCAACAGCTCTTTATTCAGGTGCATGGCGATATCAGCCCTCAGCTCATCTGGGAAGTCCTTCAGCAGCTGTGGAGGGAATCAGAAGAAAAGCATTGACCTCAGCAGTGAAACAAAGGAAAACACTCTTGACTACAGACTGTGACTGAATATCTCTCTCTGTCTCTCTCAGCTTTAGTGGCTTATTTCTTTTGTGTGTCATCATTTGAAAGTGACTGTGTGGGAAGGTGAAGGTAACAGGCAGATAAAACCTTTCACCTTCACACATAATCACAGCCGACTGATACATGCATGACCAGCAAGCAGTTTCTAGGTTAAATGCACTTTAAATTTGCACATTTACTCAAATGTCTCTCAGAACTGCAGATGCAATATGAACTATTTGTCTGACAGAGTAGCAAAGATCTATGCGAGAGAAAGTTGTGGCCTATTACTTTAAAGCATCTGTGCACTGTCATGTTATCTCTTTCAAAAGGATTATCTAGATTTGAAACTCTGGTAAAAGACACCATGAGTGACTTTAGTGTCAATGAGGTCATTAATCCATGAAATTAAGATAGCTGCCCCAGCGTGATAGAACCCAAAACAAAACCCAAATCCTCTCAATGACTTTGAGCTGTTTCTTTAGTCTGCTTGGAGGGCAAGTAACCGGATTTGCACTTTCAATTTCAGAAGCCAGTCCAGTTGATCCCATTGTAACCGACAAGGTCAATCCAAGCCACAGAGGCTGTATACCCATCCATGAAAGTTAAAGGAACAGTTTCACAAATATGCTTGTGCTTTAATAGATTTCATTGTGAGTTACATAACAGTTCACTTTCCAATAACACTGCTTCATATCCATACATTTCTATATGTTCACCTTCAGTTAGCTAATGGACAGTATATTCATCATTCATTGTTGTCGCAGTCAGCCCCTCCTACCTCGCTGACGTCGATACCGTTGTTTACAGACCATGTTGTCTGGAAGCACTCCATCATGCGTTGCTCAAGAGCCTTGGGCAGCCGGTGCACCCTGATAAAGTCCTTCAGATCCTTGGTGCGGGTGTGGTAGAGGGAGCGGCGTGAGTACATCCTCTGGATGATGGCGGTCACATTACCGAAGACCACAGCATGCATTAATGCTACAGAGGAGACAGTACAGTTAGCCCACAGCTAACCCTAACCCAGCTTACCCTAACCCGATTAAAACAGCTTTAGTGACTGAAGAAATATATGTTTTACAACCCAAACAACCTACAGCTGCAGATTTGCTTTGCATTGCTATGTGTTTTCCTATGAAGCGAACAAACCTTGTTCTGACTAAAGTGTTACGTCTTGCTTGAATTTTGCATCATGTTGCTGCACTTCAGTCAGATTCTGAACATGTTTGTCAGTGTGACTTAAGAAGGATGATTGCCAGGGCAATCCTCTGTATTAAACTGAAATACATAATTCATAAACTACTTTGTTCGCCACTTTTTTAGCCACGTCAGCACTGTGGCTCTGATGGCAGACAAACCATGTTAAAATTTACACATTAAACTTGTTTAAATGAACACATTTTGGCTGAGACATTCATTGTTTCCACATGATGTGTCTCTGCTGATCCCCTGACTTTTCAGCTCCATCATTAGGTTCTATCAGGGCTGCCCAAACTGTCGCCCCAGGTTAAATTTGTCCTGCCAGATGTTTCTGACTAAATGACAAAATTAATAATTAGTTAAAAAAAGAGAATGTCTGTGCTGTTTTTGGTTGATTTTTGTCAGGTAAGATGCTCTTTAAATATGTTATTTTCCATGATCTGAGCATGGCGGGCAGAATGCAGGAAGTCAGTTGATTGGGGGAACTTGGTTATGCCCCTTCAACGGAAAATGTATGGGCACCCCTGGGTTAACTTGTAGATTTGTCCAATACTTTGCCTGTAAAACACATGAGATTCACTTCAGCCTCAGCTGTACTTTGTGTGAAGTACTAATTGGTTAATGTAAAGGGCCTAGTGACTTAGCACCACATACTCATTACCACAGGCTAACAGATTTTCCTGAAGATTTTCACAATCCTAATAACATTGTGGATTTTGAGTTTCTATTGAAAACAGAGTCTGCCTGCTTTGTTTTTGCCCACCTCCAATCAGCATGGTGCATATGGAGAAGATCTTCTCAGAGTCTGTGTTGGCAGACACGTTGCCGAAGCCTACACTGGTCAGACTGCTCAGAGCAAAGTACAGTGACGTCACATAAGAACTCCTGACGGATGGCCCACCGCTCAGTGTCGTTTCCGAGCCATTTGGTGTCTTCGCTCTGGTTCTGCCATTCCATTGGCCTGAACCCAGCAAAGCTGCCCCACTCAGCGGCTCCAATCCCGACACATTCCACTGGCTGTAGTTGGTCAGTCCGGCTGTCATGGTGCCTTTAGGGGAATCAGAGACTCCCAACAGAGACGTCAGTGGTGCCAGGAAGTATGGTGTTCCCAAGCGTTTGGCCAGTTCGTGGAGCCAGCCTGGTGGGGAAGAGTTTAATCACAATGTATCCATGCCTGTTAGATTAACTTTACTACAATGCTTCATTAGTAATTAATATCCACCATTGTTTAACTGCTTCAGTCATGGACATTCAGATGTTACACTGCAATTAGCCCAGGGCTAAAAGCATCCTTAGAACCTTCTGAACCGCAGGCTTAGATAGCTTTCACATGGGCTTTTCACTCTGCATATTCTTAGCTAACAGTTGACCCTGGGATAAGTTTGTCCTTTTTCACACACAGACGTTAACTTAAGCCCAGAGCTGTACAATTCACTCTGTAGATGTAATAGCTCTGGATTAAATGTATGTTGGCACATGTGACTAAAGTTTACATTCTAGTTACCTTTAGTACCATTTTACATTGATACCTTTTGGCCCCTTTTTTAGTTGATTTACGGGGGGATAACCCCACGAACTCAGGGCTAACCCTGCTTTGGAGCAAGGCTAGCAAGCCCCAAGCTAAAGTCAGGATAAGCCCATTTTGGTATGTGCCAGTGTGAATGCCTCCTTAGCCTGGGACTAACAGCTCCCTTAGACCGGGCTAAACACAGCATGAAAGCCCTTCAAAGGTACACTCTTGGCACAAAGAGGGCTAACCCTGACTTTAGCCTGGGCCTTGATGGCCCTCGTCTGGAGCAGTATTTTTCCCTGAAAATCAACAAAAAAAATGGTGCAAGTTTGGAACAGGACTAGACAGTCACACGCCATTCAGGAGGGTAATCCTTAGTCACAGCTGTGTGAAAAGTCTTTGAGTAGACTCTAACTAACCAATGCATGTCAAGTTATGACTCAACAATATCCAGGTGAAAGACTAAGGCACGATAACACCAGCAAGGACAGAAAAGGAAAAATACATCAAATATTAATTTATATGTATGGAGATCAAGTCATTGTTATATGAACAAAATGTGTTATATTAAAACTAAAGTGTCAGATTTTTTTAATTGTTAAGAACACTTCATCAAATCATCAGGTCTAGAGTGACATAAAAGGACTGTTGTATCCAGAGGATGCAGATGATGATTTGTAATGACTTTTGTGACCTCTGTGCAACCATCTGGTCAAAATCTTTCCTACACTTTGGTCCTAATCTATGAAGAAAAAATATTTTCACTGTGGAGTGTGATGCACACCTCTGGATCTCTGTTTTTCTACCATGAATGCTGCTGTCATGTATTTCCATGTGATGAACAAAAACCCTGCAATTGGCCTATGACGTGTAACGATGAATAGATAACATTTATATTGAGCTTTTCAAGCCGACTTGAACCACTTCATTAACCAAGAATGGTGGAGCACTGCTCTGCTCATCGGAACCAATTTAGAGGTCAGTGTTTTGCTCAATTACCAACGCTGCGATTAATGGAGCTCCTCCTCCTCCACCTGAGCCACAGCTGCCCCATGTGTGCCAGTGTGCCCATGTACATCTGTGTATCAGTGGAGGCCTTTCCTCTATATTTTCACACCATCCTTTACCCGTATCCTTCTTCCTAGTCTCTTCCTGTCTCATAAATCACAGGATAACCACCATCAGCACACACACACCACACAGTGCTGTTGTTGTTTGGTTGTTGTGAGCATAGTAGGAGGGGAGACAGATCACCATAATAAGAAGCGTTTTCTCAGTAAAAGGACACACACCACACACTGTGTAATAGTGTTAATAAGTACATTTTGCTCCAGAAATGTTTTGCTGACTATGAAAGTTCACCTGACTTTCCATCAGCATGAACACACACATACACACACACACACACACACACACACACACACACACACACATACACACTATCCAACACAGAGACACAAACCTATATCCCAGGAGGCGGGGCTGTTGCTCTCGATCTCGCTGCGTCCAATGAAGTACCAAACACAGGCCATCCAGTGGGCCAGCAGGGCGAACGTGGACATGAGCAAGGTGAGGACCACTGCGCTGTACTGGGAGTAACGATCCAGCTTCTGTAGGAGGCGCAAGAGGCGGAGGAGACGCACCGTCTTCAGCAGGTGAACCCCAAAGTTCTAGGAGAGAGAAGACTCATGGATTAGAGGGTAAACACATCTAATATGATATAAAAAGTGTGGATCATCAGGATGGGATTAGTTACTCCTCAATACAGTTGACTTTTCTTGTGACAATAATAAGAATTACTAGTTTCCCATCTAGAGCCGAGGGAGATGTGTAATTAGAAATTACCCATGCAAACTGTGAATTTTAATCATCCTGATAGTGAGCCATGTTACAGTCAGAAGTGCCTCCACAGATTGTCTGAACATTGTTAAAACACTGCAGGGCACCAATCTCAGGACAAACTTAGAGTTAGTTTCATTTCAGTCGGAGCATTAACTAAAGTAGTCATTCAGAAAAAATCAGTGCCATTATCATCCTCCACTGGAAAAGTTCCTGTGGTGCAGAGGTTAAAATGACCTCATTAAACACCCGCTGTCCCTGCATTGATTTTATGCTTTTAACTGTGGTTGCTATTCCCTGCTCTGGATTCAACACAGCTTATGATAAATGACACCCCACTCTGATATACTGTATGTATATGAATGCGTTCAGGGAAAAGAATTCTGTACAGAAGTCTCCGGTGTATAAAATCTCTGCCTTACCTCAGGATTAACTGACAGTAATATCAGTCCAGAAATACACTGTGATTAACAGTATATTACACCAACATCCAACAACTAGTTTTTTTTGGTGATTTTTGACTCCCAAAACAACTTGACTGCTGAAGCGTACCAGCAACAGGCATACAGACCTCAGTCGTATGCTTGCTGTTTGGTTAGGTTTAGGAAAAAATTGTGGTGTGGCTTAAAATGACAACATTATCTGTGTTACAATGTATGTATGTTAAATAAGTAACTTCAGTTATGTGACACACATGACAGAACTTGAGTTAACTCCGTTCATCAGTTAAAATAACTCACTGTTGAAGTCCTGTACTTGTTTGACCCAACCATCCCTCCTCCACCTCCTCTTTACACAGACTTTGTTGCTCTTTTTACTTCTTCACCTGACTTCCTCCTTTGCTGCTGTAATAATTACTGTCCACTAGAAGTCGCCGCCTAACAAGAAATGTTATGGTCATTTTTCTGACAAGGACGGCCTGCTCATTCTTTAGCTTCTTCCATCATCAGCTCCGGAAAAATACATGTGTGTGATTTTTTTTTTGGCACTGATCAGGTGTATGGGACATACATGACATTTTACTTTCCCCGGGCGATCCATATTGTTCAGCCTTGACATATCATGCAGTTATTATTATTATTATTATTATGGGCCAGTAAAGAGAGTTGAAGTGACCAGGACTTACAGGTTCTGCTCCATTAGTAAGAAAACCTGACCAAAAAGACTAAAATGACTCAAACCTCAGACTTGGAACATAACCCTAATGCAGAAGGTCAGTGATTATAAAAAACAACTATCCAAAATTGTTTTTAGATTATTGTAGTTTTTATCATCCATTAAAGAACAACATTTCCCACAATCCCCACAAGACTTTTGCTGATTAACATTACTAACTCGACAGAAGAGGCATGTTGAGCATGGACAGGAAGGCCATTTATGTGTTTTATGCAAAAGACAGAACAGCTACAAAGTTGGAATGATGGCTTTTTAAGAAAGCACAGGTTTATATTATGGATAATAAGTTAGCATAATATTTAACTGTACTGTTACTGTGAACATCAGAAGTGAGCAGTTCAACCAATAAGTGTTGTTTGATTGAAGGAATTTCACAGGCAGAGAAAAAAGAACAAAGTAGAAAACGTCACAAGAGACAAACATGTTTGTTTTAAAGATTTCTCTGCTGTGTAGCTCAGTGATCCAGTATCTATCTGTTAAACACTCAACATCATCTGGCTCATCTACAGCCTCTGCCTGTAATCTGTCATCAGCGTACTCATTTGTCAGCTTAATTAGCAGCTACCTAATAATGAGTTACTGGTCGAAGCTCAGACCCTTCCTCCCTGGAAGACTCATCAGCCAACAGTGTGAGCAGAAAGGGCTGGATCAAGAGAATAAGGATCAAATACATGATCTGTTGTGGGTTGAGCTTCTTCAGATAAAACTATGTGATGTTAGCTCTTTGCTTTCTTTGCCACATCTCTGAAGCATAGCAAGCTGTCAAACATATATGATTTATTTGCACTTTTCCAGCACTCACATTATATAACAAACCAAAAGCAACACTGTATAGCTGTATACAGTATACTGTATGTGTGGACAGTGTGTGTGTGTGTGTGTGTGTGTGTGAGAGAGAGAAAGAGAGAGAGAGAATTTTGAATTTGAATTTGAGAGAGAGACCTACCACACTGATATTGAAGGCATAGAGCAGGTCAAAGGGCAGGGCAGCGATCAGATCCACAAACAGCCAGGATGTGACGTAGTGGATGCAGATGGAGCGGGGGTCATACACCACCTGACCAGACGTGCTCACGTAGGTGGTTCTGAAGTTCAGCACGATATCTGGAACGCAACACACAGCTTAACAAGGCAGTGTTGCCTCAATCATCAGTGGAGGCTGATGGGTCAGTTCTTCAGATCTAGTTGACTCGCCTCACTTCTGGACAACATGCACCTGAGGTAATCACAGTTGGTTTGACAGAAGTGGAAAGGTTCTTCCATTTTTTACTTAAAGCAATAGTTTGACATTTTGGGGAATACAGAGTGTGGGGGTTAGCATGGCTCTGTCTGAAAGTCCAGCTCAACCAGTTTTAGCAGCCTGAGAATAAAGACTGTTGGACATTGAAGTTGAGTTTTGGTGAGTTTTCTTTCATTTATATTGAGTTTGAATGAACATGTTTTACAATGAGCTGAAGTGGCAATCTCGAAGGTTTCCAGAAGCTGCAATTGCAGGTGTATTTTTGGTCCTTCCCAGAGATCCAGTGTCGCCTGTGTGACGTCAGTCAGTTGTCAGTTGGCAGCTTTGCCTCTAGTGTTAATTTTGGCAGCTATTTTTATATTTAGTCTTAGTCTTAGTCCTGTGTCAAATGTCCTTGTTAGTTATTATCATATTTAGTCTACCTCATCGTCTTTTTATTTAGTCAAGTTTTAGTCGACTAAAAGTCTGAGCATTTTAGTCTTATATAAGTCAAAGAAAACAGTAATATTTTAGTCTAGTTTTAGTCAATCGAAACTGCTGATATATCCATACACACAGAAAATGTTCTGATTTGCAAATTTATTTCTAAACATGGCATGTCAACAAAACAGGACACACACACCAATTGCAATCAATAATCTGTCATGAAATGATTACGTCTGGACCAAAAAGAAACATACATAAACAGTGAGAGCCATGTTCAATTTCCAGGCTCAGTTACCCAAGTGACTTATAGGATGAACTGATCTCCAAATAAGCCAATTTATTTCTCAAATGTCAATTTACATTTCCTAAAGAGAATCTAACATTCAAATGAATTCAAATATAAATGTAGCTTTTAAGGTCCATGGTACATTTCAAAGAATAAGCAAACTTGGAGCATTTGCTCTCTTGCAAAAAATAGATCTCTTGGAAAAATAGACCCCAGAGAGTCAGAGATCTCACATACACCTGAATCAGCCTAGACAACAACACGTGTGTATCTGTGTGTAATTGTTTTCTGTTGCTGAATGTAAACACTGAAAAAGAAAACTACAAGGAATTTTCAAAAGTCTCTAGTAGCCATAAGCCTTCACACTAGTGCTTGTTAATCTTAAGAAAAGCACTTCTTTCCAGTGTGTTTCTTGCTCTTTTGCGGCGGCCACTTAAAACTGCATTTTAGTCTCGTCTTTTTTCGTTAACGATAATGCATGTTGGTAATCGTCGCAGTTAGTGTAACATGACGACGGTGCCATCTCGTCATCGTCTCGTCTTAGTCATTGAAAAAAAGGTTGTTGACGAATATATTTCTTCATAGTTTTCGTTAACGAAATTAACACTATTTGCCATGCCTCTATAACAGCACCACATGAAAGCGAAAAGGAAAAGATGTCTTCTGAGACATTATTTATTACACTTACTGTTTACTGAAAACATGGTTGCTATAAGGTAATGTTATGTACATAGTGTTGGGCAATGTCAATGTCTACAGTGAAACATCATGATGGACGATGACATCGTTGTTAATGAATTTGATTGTCCTCGTCTCTGCACTGCATGTCCGTCACTTAGCTTTGTTCAGCCTCAATGCATAAAACAATGTTGGCTGACTAGCCAAGGAAGCTAAGCTGAGAAAACTATGTATAAAAATGTTGATGAAGGTTCTCAGTCATAAGATCATGGTAATTCTAAGTGCTCTATCGTAGGCAACTGGACTGGAGGGGCAGGCTTTTAACCTCCACTCCAGCTAGTTAGAACTGAAGAAGCCTCTTGGATGAGCAGTGAAACGCCTTCAAGAAACTGAACTGAAACAAGTCCAGTTGCCTACGATACAGCACCTAGATTTATGGATAAAAATTGCATGACTGAGAGAAACAGCGGCCCGCGGGAAAAGAAACACTGCTGCCACAAATTTAACTGAGTGTCTGGGTCGCCTAACTGAATTGGTTTAATAATAAAATAATGAACGGGACATGGAGACATGGAGACATGGAGACAGTAAAGTTTGAAAGTATGTTGCTGCTCAGTGCACTGAGCAGCAACATACTTTCATTTCCTCTCCCCACATATCACAAAAAACAACTTTTGCCCTACGGCAACTCTGAGAGGACACGCCTTGATTGTGCTCTCTGGTGGGGAGCCTTTTAAATCACGATGTTACAATGCTCAGGGATTAGTAGTCCATGGCTGTCAGCCATCGGCCCAACCCCAGTACATACTTATTCATTGTCTAACATTAGGCTAACTTATTCCGTTCATTATGAAGCGAACCACCTACTCGCTCTGGCTGACCAACCACTGCTGGGTGAAGATGTCACTAACTGTGCGCCGCTTGTGATAGTTTCGGGGAAAGTTGCCACCGACACCCAGCTTCCAGTTTGTATGCTAAGCTAAGATAACATACTCCCGACTGTAGTTTTACCATACAGACATGGGGCTGGTGTTGATCTTCTCGATTGACTCTCTTCCCCAAAAGTCACACTATTCCTTCAAAGATATGTAACGGAGTAGATGCTTGGTAAATTATGGCAAAAAAGGTGCAACACTGCCATCTATTGGCGCAGTGGTTGGCGTGGGAACTGCACAGAGAAAATAGGACTTCACTGTGGTAAGATGTCCTCTTGCATGGTCCGGGATAATTAATGATTTTGTTAAAAGTTCAGATGTTCATATTTTATGTTTTGCTGTGCAATGTACTCATTGAGATTTGTGCTTTTTTGAGACTTGTAATGATGCTAAACTAGCTTAAATGCTTACCCTCGTTTCATATGTTGTTCAGATTATCCTGAGACTGATGATAATTTTCACACACCATTGCTGTGCTGTATCCTGTGTTGCAGGTAATATGTTGTGCATGTTGTTATGTTATGTACTTTTCATTACATTTTTATTGTATATTTTGTCTGTGTGAGCTGCCACTTGTTCAGCTTAAAGGCTCACATTCATTCATCTAGCTCTGAAATTAGTGTATTTTTACACTTACCTCATGGTAAATGTTGAAAGTGTTCTTCAAATCAATTTTATGTCACATAATGGATTATGTGGTGGTTTTTACTGATGTTTGTGGAATAACAATATACACTATACGATCACACTAGGATGTAATTTTTGTTTCTATTTTATATGAAAAGATTTGGTATTTTATTTTATTGTTTATTGAGCTGCACAGAGAAAATAGGACTCCACTGTGATTATCCTGAGACTGATAATAATTTTCACACACCATTGCTGTGCTGTATGCTGTGTTGCAGGAGCGAACTGCGTGTAATAAACACCCCATAATCCACCTGGTCGTTGTCTGTGGTCTGTAGAAGCGACAGTAGTGTGGAGCTGCATTTCACTGATAGTTGTGACCCGTTACAAATAAACCCCCCTGATCCCCAAATGTTATCTCAGCTTACTACTGAACATTTGAACTGTGTTACTTCTAAAGTAGATCATTCACCTTTAACAGTCCTGACATTTTCACATATAAAGATGTGTGGCACAAACCAAAGGATTTGTGTTACTGATGTCCTCACTGCCACACTGAATAGATTACAGAGCATCATGTTTGATTCTGTTGTGAAGCTGTTTCCAGCAGAGCACTCAGCTCTCAATAGTAATAGTGAATCAGACTAACTTACGGATACAGTGGCCAACACTGTGGCGATATGATCTAGGTTGTGAAAATATTTTGTTTACCAAGCCAATGGGATTAGTGGATTTGGTTGTTGGAAACGAGACAGCAGTGGAGGTTCAATTAGAATCCAGCTCCAGTACATGAGGAGGAGTTGAGGCAGTGCAGAGTAGCTAAATGGGCCAATTAAGAGAGGAGAAGTTGTGGTTTCAGCCCTGCTTCATTGGATTATGTAAACTGGGGAGAAGCTGATATTAGAGCAAAGTGGAAAATAATGGATCAGAGCCAAGAGGTGTGGGAAGAGTATTCTATATTTTTCTCACTGTCACACATAATGGCACTGATTTTCTCTGAATGACTACTTTAGTTAAGGCTCCGACTGAAATGAAACTAACTCTAAGTTTGTCCTGAGATTGGTGCCCTGCAGTGTTTTAACAATGTCCAGACAATCTGTGGAGGTACTTCTGACTGTAACCCTTTAAAAACCAACACTAAACTGAAACAACTATTAAGTGTTGTCTGTGTAGTTAAAGACTGATAAATCTTAGTTCTCTTTGCCCCATTGTGAGAGTTGACCAATCAGAGCAGACTGGGTTTTTAAATAGACAGTTAAAACAGAGTGCTTAGGTGCTGCAGCACTGGACAACAAGTTCTCACTCCCAACTCATCAAATACACCAGCTTGGTCAGTGGCCTTAAAGCTGGGGTTGCTAATTCTGTTCAGAAGCATTTTTATTATATTTGTATAAAATCTCTTAAAATAAATATCAAATGCTTTGGGAAAAAAAGGGGAAAAAATCCTTTGTCCATAGATATTGTATGGAAAGCCTACCCGTCTATCAACCTGCCCTTACCTGACCACCCTGCGCCGACTCCGCCCATCACTCATTGCGCGTGACCAGAGTCTACGCAGCACACTGCTTGAGCTGTGGTGGAGTGAGCTCATTGTTTACAGACAAGAATGTCAGAGAAAGTACAGACACACTGTTCATTAGCAGCTGTACCTACAGCAGATGTACTGCCAAACAGAGCAAGAGAAGAAAGACCGAACTGGAGAAGTCTACAATGAAAGACGACAATTTGTTGAAAATTGTTGTCTATTCTTAACTATGTCACTTTCAATAATTTGCACTTTTTAGTATGTTTCTGTTTTTTATATTTATTTTCTTATTGTGGTATTTTTTGATATGCTTTCATTTTAATTCTATGCTGAGCCTCTGAAATGAAATTTCGTTCTGTGTTCATTTGTTGCTCACAGAATGACAATAAAATCTGTCTAAGTCTAAGTCTATCTGTCTAAGTCTACAAACAAAAAGAAGTTGGATAGCTCAAGAGGTGAAGGGAGAGTCAACATTGTCGAGTGACTGCTCAAAGATAGCAACAACTGAAGCAGTCGAAGTCCTGAACATGGACCCCATGGTAGCTGTCACTGCATGAAAAGTGGGATTTTCGTCCCCGTAAACGCCCGGAAATCTCCCTATTTTCGGCAGTTAATGACAATTTACAGCCTGTGAACGTCACGTTCGTCTGTGCCACATATTGTCGGAAACAAACCATGACGTATGTGGAGCTCACGGAGGTGCGAACGGCTCTAATTAGCATATTAATAGCAGCGAATATGTATAAATATATATATATATATATATATATATATATACACACACACACACATATATATATATATATATATACACATATATATATTTATTAATTTTATTTATTTATTTATTTATTCATTCATATTCATATGATATGCTATGGACTACACTATTATTACCATCAAGGACATGAATTAATTTATTGAGGACGTGAGTGACGTGCTTATTCAAAGACAGAGCTTTATTAGCAGAAACACAAACACACAACTATGTACAAATCAGAGCTTGGTGAGCTCCTGGCTACGAAAGAACGGAGGTCGCACAATCCATCCACACACCCTACCAACGATGCCCTCTTCCTCATCGGACATTAGGTCTATGGTGGCGCATGGCAAGCACACTCTGTCTAGCTTCCAGCAGCTGTAAAAACAATCAATAAAGACAATCAGTACTGCGCGATGCACTGCGTATCGACACAATGCACCTGAAAAATAGTCACATTGACCAAAACCGGATCTAATCTAATAAGTCTGTCTTACCCTTTCTTCTCGATCGACTCCGAGCTGAACTCTTCACAGCTTCCGCCTGCGAGGCGAGATCTAACTGTCTGTACCTGTAGCTCCTGCGTACTGTCTCATAGTACGTCTTACAGGCAGCTGGAAAACAATTAAATGGTATTAATAAAAATATGTAAGTCACAGTAAAATTAAACAAGGAAGGAACAGGCACAAAACAGTACAAGTTACTTACACACAATGGCGTCACTATCAGCGTCATGTAAATCTGGACTTGCGGACATAGCTCCAAGCAAATAGGAGGTCACGGCCTCGTTATGAGGCGAGGTTAGTCTGTGAAAACAAAATGAACGGTTAAGATCGGTATCTATTAACGTATCTGCTTCCTTATATAGCAGAATGAAAGCATATTCTTTAAATGTTACCCTTGCTCCTGTTCGTAGCGCTGTCCGGGCTGAAGAGAAACTCACGCAGCTGATGATCTCCCAAGTCCACCGCTCGGCAACGCCATCCAGCTCCGTTGGGGTCTTTGTGTTTGCCGTCGGTCTCACAGCTTCACACAGGCTTTACTCATCAGGTTCGCTTGTCGCTAGCTTGTTAGTAAAGTCCTTGCAAAAGCACTGCTAGCCGCTAGGTCAGAAGCTAACTTAAACTCTGTCTTCTTGTGCTGAGCAGTCCACTCAAACGGACAGAACTCTATTACCAATAACGTTTTTATAAGAGTCCTGGTCGAACACTTTCACTCAAACTGGCGTAGATATTAACTAAAAAGTTTGTGGTTTTACTTTACAGCAGACAACCTGCATCTGTCGTCTTCCTCCGTTCGTCACTCTCTCGCACCTCCACCCACTTCCCCTTCACCTCAGTTCCTCCACCCCCTCGTCCTTTGACCTCAAAGGTGAATCAGAAAGGTCCCGAAAATAACAAAGTCCCAAAAGGTCCAAGGATAACAAATCCACAAAACATTTGTGCAACTCTCTTTCCTATTCTTACAGGAATTTTAACAAATATTATTACACAACCAATAATTAACATTTTAAATGCTGCATTCAGTAAACCTTGAATATTATCCAATATTCATTGTCCTCATTGAGCAATATTATAACTTCACTGCTGGTCAATGAATTTTAACATTTTAACATTAAATGCTATTTATTAACCTATGAACTTATTTATTCAATTATATTCTCATTATCTTGAATAAATTTCAACAGGGTTACACTTGCTCCAGTTCGTAGTGCCTACAATTTGTCTCCGAGTTGTGAAGATGGCGTACTGCTTCCTGTAAATTACAAGACCAAAAACATACACTTTTATAAAACAACTTACACAGGTTCTGCTCACTTGTTCTATTACAAGGCTACTAGGCTACTTTTAGCTTAGCTAGCAGTAACCGAACATATTCTTACCTCAATCTTGGGATTGTGCACCCATCTTCTCTTCTTAGAGTTAGTCTCTTCCACACACTGTTTCGACTCCAAAGCAGCCAACCTATCCTCTATGGACAGCAACCTGGAGTTTACTACGGTGAACTGCTCATTCACATCGGCAGCAAGCAGAGTAAGCTGACGAGACAGCCCACTGATAGCATTCAGCAGTTTCTTCTCGCCGGAAAAATGTCACCTGGGGTAAAACTCCCCCTGATCCCCTGATTTACATTTGTATAGCTCACAGCATTTTCATTTACATGTTAAAGCCTCCCTTAGAATTAGGGGGAGGGGGGTCATGGGGGGACAACTGCCAAGCAAGGCCCACGTCAATTTCCGACAATTCACGGCAGTTTTCGGTGTTGCCTGCAAATTGCTGTGTGCAGTCGTAAACCTGAACTTCCACGACAATGTACAGTGCCGTTTACTGCCGAAAATCCCACTTTTCATGCAGTGTGTGTCTCTGTTGGACAGGTAATGAGCTTGTTTGTTTTGGTTGGGGAAATGTATTACTCTGCATTGTGTAGTCAACGTAGCTAACGTTAGCTCCTTATGTTGCTGTCATATGTATTAGCTCATCATTAGCATCATCAGCTTGTAGATAAAGTTAGCTCGCTAGCTATGATAGACTGCTGCCGTATATTTATGTTACGTCACCGTTTACACGCAGGGCAACGTTTACACGTACTGTGGATCCAATCCATATAGCAGTGTTCACACATGCACTGCTACCCTGGGCTGTTTGGACGAGCTGTATGTGAGAGGCTGGCTAATTCTTGTGTGCTACACATGTGAAAGGCCAAGTGCACTTGTTAGGAGGTCATGGGAAGATTGCATATATCTGTGAATATAGTTTGCATTAGATTTGTAAGCAGATGTCATTAAATGGTATTTATGTGATGTTGATTAATATAGCCTCTGAACTGGACATTTTACAAATATAGTATAAAGAGTAATACAGTCTTTGTTGTGGTGAAGTCCAGCGCAGTCAAGGGGTATGTTAACGTGTTTGACAGTCTGCAGTTCAGCATGCTGAAATGGTGCCAAAACTTTGTAGTATGGCTGTACTTCACGCCTGTGGCGTCTGGTAAAAACAAATGCATAAAATGCAGAACAATTAAGAAAAACTGGGAATAAGAGTAACATGATAAAGCACCTCATCAAGCACGGAGAAAACTGCACCATGTTTACGAGAGCAATGGTGTCTTCCACACTGGCGTCTTCCACACTGTCATATATCCTCCTCAAGAGGAATAAATGGTTACTACACTAAATTACTCATCTCTTGTGTGTTAAAACCTAGCTTGGATTTTATAGAAACAAAAATCGCTAGTAGGCAGGTTTGTGTGCTAGGTTTCACAATCCTTTATGGATCCCCTGCTAACTTGCTAACTAAACCCTAACCCCTGCTAACCCTAACCCTAACCTTATTTGGCAACCATACCGTAGTTTTAGCTTCTGTAGCAGATAAATGCATTTGGTTAATGTTGGTCCCCTAACTATGCTTATAGTTAGGTCCCCCTACTACCACCACAAGTTCTGCTGCTGATGTCCCCAGACTAACCTAAGCTAAACTTGATTTTTATTTCTATTTTTACCTCAATACTTACCTTGTATAGACTAATGTGACTGCGAGCCACTCCATGTTTGACTCCACACTGGGGGAGCTGTTCTCTGAGGAGGCCCTTAAAAACATCCTAGCAGCACCACTCCTTGACCGATTAGAGAAGGCATGGAAGGAGCTTGAACTCTAACTGTAGAGCTGACCTCCACCAATCCTGCTGCATAGTGGTGGGAGAGCAGAGGGACCTTCCCCATCTAGTTTAACCTGGCATCTAATAATACATGTGTCCAGGCATCCTCCAGACCAGCAGAGCGAATATTTCCAACTGCTGGAGACAGGCAGGAAAGAGCATGCCTTGCCCCAGAAAAGGCTGACATGCTAATATTTCTTAAAAATAACTGTTGAGGACTGACTGGCTAGTGGATAGATTGAGAATGTTGGTTGCTGTGATGTTTAAAATTACACTGCCCAAACAACACTTCCTTGTTCAGTGTTGTACAGTCATTTAATAAATGTTAATAATTTGAACTGAAATTGAATTCATGTAAAAATCATTTGGATTGGGAGGAGTGGTGGCATTGTTACACTATTGAATGCTTCCATTTACATGATGGGTATCAAATGAAGTAGAAAAAAAAGTATCAAATGAATTACTCTATTGGTATCGGTATCACTTTATGGGTACTGGTATCGATACTGGTATCGTAGTTTTTTAAACGATACCCAGCCCTATTGTTTATGCTAGAAGTGTAAAAAAAAGGCATTTATCATTTTCAACGCTTTATTCAAACAAGTTAGAGATAATGCAAAACAGGAAAAATGACATAACGACAAAAAAATAGTTGTCAGGCAGAGTTCCAGCGCTTGATGTGATTGCTCCAAACATAGTCCTTGAATTCTGGCCTGTAAAGCAACAGATGAGCAACATGATTAGATATTTTTTATGGAGCAGAGCTCGACTGTTCTCAGCATACTCTTAACATATACACTTTCAATGGTGAATACTTTAGACATCCCTAGTCAAAACTGTACAGATGTCCCAGTTTATATGACCTTTTTTTTATTTTATCTATTCATGCTTTTGACTTGAAGTACCAGCCCTTTATCTTTCTTTACATTTTTTTTTTTTTTTTTACTTTTTTCTAATTCAAATTCTGAAAAACTACCTGGCAAGAAATGTGATTCTGATTAGGGCACTTGTGTGTCCAAGTTACATGCCTGGTCCATATACTGAACTAACACAAATAGTTTAGTTGTAGGTAATGTTTGAGAGAAAAAAACACCAGTAATGTTCCACTTTAGATGCTGACCTGCTCATGTGCAATCCTTTGAGCTTTAAGATCTTCTACTCTACGTATGAACATCTGCTCCTTGACCTGTCGCCCTCCCACGTCCACGACCTCTGACTCCACTTCCTCGGACACTGCTGGTCTCTCTCCCGTCGTCCTCTCTGATGGATTGTTGTGCTTCGCTCTGGCATAATACGTCATCAGAGTCAACTATGCTCTCATTGTGGAAGCTCTAACATGTAAAACATTTTATTATCAAGAGTCCAATACAATGTTCACGTTTGTCTGTGAATCACTGAGGGTGACAGAAAAAAACAATTAGCAGGCCCACCACTAATCTTGTTGTTTTAGCTTTGGCATATCTAATGTTACCATAGCCAGCTGCTGCTAGCTAACCAGCAATAAGTTACAACATCAAAATACACTTTCAAAACAGTTTCTGAATACTAACAAGCTAGCTTGACAGCTATCAGTGCTAGCAATGGCTATTTTGGTTGTTTATGTTCAGTATTATAATATTTGGTGTTTACTTACAGGTGAATGAGAGATGAGGTAGCTACCTGTAGTTAGATGTTGTGATGAAAATGATGCACCAATATACTCTCCTTCTGACCACTTGTGAGGACTCGGACTCTGTCGGCGGTATTCGGCAGTTGTCGGACGGTGTGCGTTCATGGTTTGGGGGGAGTAGCTTTGGAGAGAGGCCTGAGTGCAGGGGGCGGGGTTTACTGGCTGGATACTTTCAAAATCTAGCCTGGGCTTGATGGTTTTTCCATCTTACCAACTCCAGCTTTAAGCTTCTGACTGCAATGGTCTGCCTACCACTCTAGTGTCAGGTTTGGACAGTTAGCAATAATAGGTAACATTCGATGTACAGTTAGACTTTCAAAATAAAGCTTGCTGATAAACAATTCACATAGTACAAGATATCATGACTTTTGGACTGTCGTTAACGTCTGTGGTTTGGTTAGGTTTAGGAAAAGATCATACTTTGGGTTAAAAGTATGATCACTTACATAAAGTAATGTAACTGACATAAGTCTGTCGCTCACATACCGTAAGTAACGTCATTCACCGTCCATTAAATTACTTAGTAACATAACTTCAAAACAAATCAACTTTTACTCTTGGTCACAAAAGGGACAAAAATCCCAGTCTCCAGAGAGAAAGCCTTCACTCAAAATAAAAGAGTAAACAACATAATGAGCATATGAGAATATCGGACCATGAAGCCTTCTTTAAAAAATAAAGTTTACATATACAGTGGTGGCCAAAATTATTAGAACACCTGGCATATTTAAGAGGTTTTAGTTGTTTTTGTTGAATTGGCCATTAAAATACCCATAAAACGAATGAAATATCCACAAAGTCATCATTATGCTCTATAAACCATAGAATAGTGAAAAAACAAGATAGGCCTATTTCACTGTCAATGTCACACAATCATGTTCCTTCACAGAAGAAGCCAAATTACTTGTGTAATCATTGTTAGGTGTGATTGTGGTTAAATTGATGGTGATGCAAGGGTCTTAGGACACAGCTGTGTGATTCTTTTGAATGTACAAGGCCTATCCTGCTCATTAAGTGATTGGTAACATCAGGGTTTTGCCACTGAGGCCACACCACCAATTGGTATAAATTCAAAGCCTCTAGAAGTAGTCTTGAAGCACATGTTGCTCTTTGAACATGGCTAAGGTGAAGAAGGAGCTAACGAGTGAACAACGGGTTCAAATAAAGGCCCTTTTTGATGCTGGCTGGAGTTACCGCCGCATAGCCTAGGACTTGAGATGCAGTCCAAGCACTGTAAAGTACACTTTAGACCGTCATGATGCCACCGATTCACACCAGAACCGAAAGGGGAGAGGTAGAAAAAAAAAACTTTCAGACAGACAAGTGAAGCATCTCAAAATTCTCAGTCTTAAGGACCGAAGAAAGACCTCACAAGAACTGCTTGACGAGATCAACACCACAATGACTAATGGTGCAACAGTGTCTTCAAGAACTGTGCGTTGAAAACTGGGAGAAGAAGGACTTGTTGGCAGAATAGCAGCAAAGAGAGCATTATTGAAAGAGAAAAATAGAGTGAAACACCTGAAATTTGCAAAAGAACACAAGAAATGGACAAAGGAAGATTGGTATAAAGTGTTGTGGACTGATGAGTCCAAGTTTGAACAGTTTGGCAAGAGTGTATGTTCGACGGAGGGAGGGGGAGAGGTATAAAATGAATGTCTCTTGCCAACAGTTAAACAAGGAGGGGGTAGTATTATGGTGTGGGGTGCCATTTCAGCCTCAGGAAAAGGTGACTTGGTGAAAACTGATGGCATCATGGATAAGAAAGTATACCACAACGTTCTGGTGAGGCACGGAGTACCATCTGGGAGTCGTCTTATTGGGCCTGGATTTATTTTCCAAGAGGACAATGACCCTAAACATTCTTCTAACTATTACCGGAACTACCTGCGACAGAAGGAATCTGCTGGAACACTGAAAATGATGGACTGGCCCCCTCAAAGTCTGGACCTCTACCCCATCGAGTAAATTTGGGGCAAGTTGGAAAATAAACTGGACAGATCTATTGTACATTCAAAGGAAAGCCTATGGCTTGAGTTGCAGAAGGCATGGGCTAACATTAGTGTTGAAGTTCTCAGGAAATATATTGACACTATGCCAAAGAGATGTGGTGCTGTAATTGCTGCAAAAAGTGGACATACCAAATATTAAAGTTAAAAGTGGATAAAAACAGTAGGACTCACTCCATCTGATATTTGTTGTGCTCAGAGCAACCATCTGCATGTTTTATGAACATTATGAAATGAAATCATGTTTTGGAGGCAAAAAAAGGTCAATGTTTTAAGATCTGTCAGGTGTTCTAATAATTTTGGCCACCACTGTATTTGCAACCGATTTTTAAAACGTTACTCTGATCTTCAGGTCAAAGGACATTGACTGGCCTACATCAAAGCTGATACCAAAGCCATAAACATGCAAAACTTGATACAGAACTTTTGAAAGCAGCCTCACCAATGATAAAAAGTATCTCCACCAAGATGTCACTGACACTCGGAGGGTTACGTGCTGCTGAGACGCCGTCCTCTCGTATCTCCACCGCAGTGAAGCAGACATTATAGGGAACAGTGATGGCTACGTAGAAGGTGGCCAACAAGATCAGCCAATCCCAGCCAGCCTTGAATGCACCATAGTGAAGGAGGATGAAACGGGACTTCTGGATGTCGGCCACCTTGTACTCTGGGACTGGGTTGGCATTGGCTCCAAGTACGCTCTTCATCAGTGTATGGAGAAACACACATAGAAGTAAATTTACATTTAGGGCATTTAGCAGATGCTTTTGTCCAAAGTGACTTTATATAAGTACATTTGTCACAAGAAAGAAACCACAACATATCACCGTCGATAAAGTAGAAAAGAAATAATAGTATCAGTTTTCAATCCCTCATCTTAGCATGGTTATGGTTTAGGTGCTAAGGGTAAGAACACACAAGGCAAGTGACTCTGCTGTCCTGACATTGGTCGGGCGTTCGTTCCACCACTGGGGCGCCAGAGCAGAGAAGAGTCGCGACTTCGCTGAGCGGCCTTTGTTTTCTCTTAGCGATGGCGGTACCAGCCGGCAAGCTGATATAGAAGAGTGAAGTGCTCGTGCTGGGGCGTGTGGTCTGACCAGTGTTTGGAGGTAGATGGGTGCAGTTCCGTTGATGGCCTTGAAGGCCAGCACCATGGTCTTGAATCGGATGCGGGCCGCAACAGGAAGCCAGTGGAGGTCACGGAGGAGGGGGGTCACATGGGAGAATTTGGGTAGATTGAAAACGAGGCGCGCTGTAGCATTCTGGATACATTGCAACGGTTTAGTCGCAGAGGCTGGGAGTCCAGCCAAGAGCGAGTTGCAGTAGTCCAGGCGGGAGATGACCAGCGTTTGGACCAGGAGTTGCGTCGCGTCATTTGTGAGGAAAGACCGGATCCTGCGGATGTTGTAGAGGGCAAATCTGACGGATTGGGCCTAGAGCGAAGTGATCTAGTGTATAGTGAAAACAGAAGTGGTCCTAGTACTGAGCCTTGAGGGACACCAGTTTCCAGAAAGCAGGGTTTGGACAAGGAGCCATTCCATGTGACCTGAAAGGTGCCATTTGTGAACCAGATTAGAGCAGAGTCAGCGATGCCAAGTTCAGCCAGAGTGGAGAGGAGGATTTGGTGGTTGACTGTGTCAAATGCAGAGGATAAGTTGAGGAGAATGAAGCCTGACTGATTAGGGTCAAGGAGGTTGTTTTGTGAAAGGTAGGAGGACAGTTGGTTGTAGAGGAATGAAAGAAGAGATACAGGTCTGTAGTTTGGGATGTCAGCTGAGTCAAGGGTAGGTTTCTTTAGGAGTGGCTTTACTGTAGCTGTCTTGAAAGGAGCTGGAATAAGGCCTGAAGTGAGGGAGGAGTTGAACAGGGTGGTGAGGAAAGGCAAGATGTCGTTTGAGATGTTTTAGAGAAGAGAGGAGGGAATCGGGTCGAGGGAGCAGGTGGTGGCACGGTTAGGCCTCACTAGTGTGTGAACATTTTCAGAGGAGAGAGGACTGAAGCAGGTAAGGCCATCAGAAGTGAAGGTTGGAGGAGGTGCTTTCTGGAAGGACATAGGAGTAAATGAGGAGCTGATGTCTTTTACTTTCTTGGTAAAGTAAGTTGCAAAGTCATCAGCAGTGAGAGAGGAAGGGGTGAGGGGTGAGGAGGGAAGACAACATGGAGAATAGTTTCCTGGGGTTGGAGGTAGAGGAGTTGATCTTTGACAGATTTGGCTACCGAAACAGTTGATGTGAAGTCAGAGAGGAGGTGGTGGTAGTGAACAAGGTCATCAGGATGCTGTGATTTTTTCCATTTTCTTTCTGCTGCTCGTAACACCGATCTTTTGGTTCGCAGAGATTCAGATAGCCGGGGGGGGGGGGGGGGGGCGGGGATAGTTCTGTGGATGGTAGTGAGGAGAGAACAGTTGAGGAGAGAGTGGAGGGAGAGAGGGATTTCAGGTTGCGGCGGGTGGTGACCGTGCGAAGTGAAGGGGCGAGGAAAGTGGTGGACTTCAAGGGGAGAGAGAAAGCGACAAAGTGGTGGTCGGACACAGTGAGTGGGGTAACAGAGAGTGCCGAGGTACTACAGGACCTTGTGAAGACAAGGTCAAGTTGGTTCCCGGCTCGGTGGGTGGGTGGAGAGGGGGAGAGTGTGAGGTCAAATGTGTCATTTAAAGACAAATATCTTTTAATAATAAAGATATATTAACCATAAAGGTTAGATATTTTGGTAATGCTTTCTATGAACATCACATATATAGCGTGGGGGCATTCATAAAGAGTACATTCATGAAGCTTTATGACTACACTCATTAACACACATAAGGACACAGACTCCATACAGTAATTCATCATACACCAAATAAGTGTCTAAAATAGTGCTCTTTATTGGTGCAATTTTTTGTTGGTAGACATTAATATCAATACATATGTACAAAGTGTGTCCGTGGTGGATGAAATGAGCATCGAGTTAATAGTCAGCTGATGCAAGAGGCTGAAACCTTTAAAGTGTGTCCTGTGATCAGCCAGCCCCACCATGAATTTAAATGACTAAGGAGAGCTTTTATGGAAATTTCTTCCATCTTAAGATCACACTGCAAGGACAGGGTTGCACATTTGATTTCAACCCAGTTCATTGAACTTACAAGTTTTCATCCTTTTTACTTAGAAATGAATGCAAATCAAGTTGTAATGGAAACAAAGTCATTGAAAAACTTACTGGACAAACAAACTGCCCCTTTATTAGCAAATGCAAGTCTGTATCTGCTGACACCAGGCAGTACAGTCGTCCTCTTCAACTGAAGTGTAAAGCTTTGCTGGTGCCTTCTAGAAGCTGCAGTGTTCATTACACCCCAGAAGTGCTCAGGTGTTGGACATAACAAACAATGTACTCATACTGTGACTGTTCTTAGAGCCTTATGTGATGTGGTTGTGCTAGAGAAAAAGCCACAAGGTCATTACGATCAAAAGGTTCATCATGATGAGTTTTCATGGTTGCTGGATTTTGATTTCTCTTCTCTGTTCAAGTGGCTTTTTTGTCATGATAGTGGTGATAGAACAGACCTTCAGTACTATGTTTTTTTTTTGTTTTTTTTTAAATAACAGTAAAAATAGGTCAAATCGGAGGACGAAAAGTAGAAAGGACAACATGTCTCACATTATTGATCTTCAGCTTGCTCTTGGTTTTGTCCTGTTTCTGTAGGTGTCCAGACAGCTGGTAGAGGACAGCCCGACTGCGGCGGCGCTCCTTGTTGAAGCCTGGAGGGCGGCTGACCTGGTGGATCTCCAGCTTGGTTTCTGCATCTGAAAACAAGGACACAAAACTAGAGAGACATGCACACACAGAAACTGCCAATGTACAAATCTGTGGTTAACAAACTTGGATGTAGATGGGGTGTATGTGGATGGCAATTTTTTTCGCTTTAGTTGAAACTAGTGCAGTGTCCAGTCAAAACCCGCTGTTAAGCAGATGATCTGGTAATGTGAGGGGTTTACAGATCCAGTCTGAAGCCTCCTGAACTGCTCACAGACTTATCAGGGCATCAAACAAACATGATGATATTGTGAGGGCATTCAATCTTTTGGCCCTGTGAGAGTGGTGAGAGAATCAACTCACTGCAATCAGGTGTGTGTGGCACTGATTGGCTTTGATTAAGCCCAGGTGTGGGGAGTTTTCATATACCATGAGTCTCCAGTGCCCTATGCTGACTCATTATCTCACCTTCAGAGGTAGTGAGAGGTTCTACCTGTGGCTTCTCAAGTTGTCGTGTATCTATAAACACCAACTCAGACCTTTGTGTGTATTTGATGTCAATTGCCTGTTTCCCAGTGTATAACTTGGGGTACTGGAGAGTTTGTTGTGACTCCAGCCTTTTGAGTTATCAAAGGTCTCCCGGGCAGCCTTTGCCTTTCGTTTTGTGTTTTCTGGGTCTCCTGGACAATTTTGTTTTTGAGTCAGCTGCTTGGCAGCGGTGGTCTAGTTAATCATTTTAGTGCTTTCTTTCATTAAGGAAGCCTGTAGTGGCTCTATACAGTTTCGTTGTTTTTTCCTCCCCTTTCCAATCTATCGCTACTGCGATTTTGTGGTTATCCCTCTGGGATAACTTTGAGACACCCCTGGGTCCGCACCTGTGTCCCAACCCCCCCCTTTCCTGACAGATATTTATGATTTAAAATCTGGATGACTACATCACTACTCTCTGAGCCTGACCACAACAACCAATGGGAGAGGCATCCTAGAGCACCTGACGGTGTAGCCCTTGAGGCTATTTGCTAGCATACTACTTAAACTTAAAATCTCACCTCCAGTTGTCTGTGAAGGTTAGAAAACCTGTGTTGACCGTGTCTCACCACTCATTCAGACTTGTTCAACCTTCTGTTGTTTTTTTCTCACTGCAGCTCGTTACCACAGCAGGAAGTCAAAAGGCAAAGCTATGACATTTTCACATGTGGTTTGTTTGCGACAAATGGTGGTCTGGGGCAAAGTCAAACAAACATTTATCATGACACATTTCATGGCAAAATCTATTCATTTAATTTCATTGTGACGGTTTTGGTGACTGGGGCTGCAGAAAGCCTATATTATCTTGCTTTGTCCCTGGAAAATAGGGTCGTCATGATTTTCCAAATCCATGATTCAAATTTCACTTTCAATTTTAAGGCCATGAATTGATTAGATTTTTGATTATAAATGAATTAATCAAGGAGAAATTCAATTAGTTGCATAGTTCAGTTTGTCAAATCTGTCAATAGTGAACTCTATTCAAAAACACATCTATAAAGGATCTCTGAAAAGAAAATAACACGAACGCTGTCAGTTTCCTCTGGTGTCAGTCAGCTGATCATCTTCATCAGACAGGAGAAGGGTCTGGAAGTGATGCTGCCGGCTAATTCTGAGCTAGCTGTCTCGTCTTTTGACTGTCGTTTTTTAATCTCCAGAAAAGGAAGTGTGCTGGAGAGAACAACGTCCTGGGAGAATCGTTGATCCTGTTTTTGATTTCGATGATGGAAACTGAAAGGTCATCTGAATTGATTTTTGATTCAGAGTTTAAATCGTTACATCCCGAGTGGAAATGTCACCAGATTTCATTCCCTCTCATTAACATTGGTGTAGCAAGGAGGTCAGGGGGATATTTTCATTGGAGGAGCACAGCAACACACTGAAGTAGAGTGCATGTACTGGTTTAAATGAATGATCTGAGCTGTAAATGCACTTGTTTAGTTCTATCATGCAAGAAATGATGATTTATGAATTAATTCGGACAACAGAACTGGCAAAGCATTTACTGTTTTGTTTTTTTGTTTTTTTAGAAAAGTCCATGAGGTTTAGTTGTTGGTGACTGCTCCCAACCCACCCTGTAATATCACCAGTCATGGCTGCTGATAGATTTGAGCCCCAGCTGCAATGCCTCTATTAGATCATTTCATGTGAATTATAGTTGAATTGGACAATGCCTCGCTTTCTCTTTCTTTTCATGCTTTATCTCACCAGTGTCAGATTCATTGCCATGGTCCAGGTCCTTATTTTCTGTGATGTCCTTATGTGAGACCAGGAACAGAACCACCTCGCTCTTCTCGTTCTTTATGGGCACAATGTCGAGCAGACACCAGAACTTAGAGCCTGTGGAAAGAATAGAGATTTAAAATACTCCATTTTAAAGAAAGAAATACCAGGCAATCTGCAAACAGATCAGGTATGACTAAGAGATAATATATTTCAGTCAGTATTAGACATGATCAAATTAACAATATCCTCCAGCTGTCCAGTCTCACCGCTCTTCTTGTACAGAATGATCTCAGTCTTGAACTCCCGACGTTCATCAAGAGATATCTGCATCTTTGAGGTGAGGCTGTCGCTGGTCTCCGTACCATACAGGAATTGACACATGCAGCTCTTCTGCATCAACTCGCCACGGGCAAAGCCGGTCAGCTCACAGAAGCCATCGGAGCAGTAGACTATAGGATAGAGGGACTGGACCTGAGCATTCCCTAGGACAAAGTTACTGTCTGAAAGGAGGGAAGATAATCGGGACAAGACAAAGAGAAACACAATAAAGCAAGTTTAGAGAGATGTTGATCAGTTGATGTCCCTATTGGAACGGAGTTCTGCCACTCAGATCAGTTACTAAAATCTCCCAATCTCCTAAATCTCTCCCAAAAGTGTTTTTGGGACTGAATGTTGGTTCATAATTTGAACCCCTCTTTTGTCTTCTCTCTCGCTTTTACAGTTTAAGCTTGATTTACTCAATAAACAGTGTCCTCTTACTGTCCAGCTGCCAACAAGAGCCTACAGTCATGCTAGCAGCTTCTTAGGCCTTACTTACAGGGGCTGCTTTAAGATAAATGCTAATGTCAGCATGCTAACATGCTAATATTTAGCAGGTATAAAGTTTACCGATCTGCATGTTCACCAGTGTAGTTTAGCCTATTAGTATACTAGCATTTGCTTATTAGCAGTATACAGGTACAAGCAGGGGTGAAAGTAGATTTAAATTCTTGCCGGTACTATTACCAAAACCTTCATTGCCTCATATTATTCTCTCTCTCGCTGAATGCATTTTAAAAAAAGCAAAGTCAAAACCCAAACAAATAAAAACATTTCAATATTTTACTGTAGGCTACCTGTGTGGAGTAGGCAGAAATTAGAAACACTTGACAATATGATAAAATATTTCTTTTAATTGTTAAGGTGCTGGCATGTATGAAACATTGATAAACATCCAGAA
The DNA here is from genome assembly GCF_040436345.1 of Pagrus major. Classification (NCBI taxonomy): domain Eukaryota; kingdom Metazoa; phylum Chordata; class Actinopteri; order Spariformes; family Sparidae; genus Pagrus; species Pagrus major. Next base: position 4,770,953 of record NC_133238.1, on the reverse strand, counting down.
TACTTTCTGACGTGAACACGACTGATATTCAATAAACATAAAAATTGGAACATTTTAAAGTGTCTCTTTTAACAGGCTTATGTGAAAATTTCATAACTTAAAACATTTTCAACATCCTCATTTCATACCTGAACAGTTAACAAGTCTCTGTCTTTGGACTTTCTGACATACTAAGTATCACATAAATGATTAAGAACAGATGGTCATGAGCAAAAACTCAAAGTGGATCTACCCCTCATCAAAATACATCACCTAAAAGATTTTCCTCAGAGGCCTAAAATAGTTATCCTCCTCTGAGTGGTGG